>NW_018406904.1:375211-421021 GCF_002113885.1 Mizuhopecten yessoensis
ACCGAGAGGTGTCAAATGAGCATCGAAAATGGCGGCGCCCATGACACCACGCCGTGTCTATCTACAAGACAACGTTTGTACAATTTGTGGATTTTGCTTTGAAATAAGAGACTTCCTCTTCTGGTGATGTTGTCGTTAAAAAGTTTAACAACCTGAAACTAAATTTAACCAATGACAGGCTTCGCATCTATCAAACTATCACTGGACCAGACGAAAAAGGGGATTTTGGGCTACGAGGTGTCTGCATTAAATGCTACAGGTCCTGCTTTCTGATTGGTTGAAAGAAAGAGTTATGTCGCGTTTTGATTGGCTTGTTATAAATACGATAATGCATTCATGTTGACCTCTGACGTGACCCTCTATGGGATGCTGTTAGATCTTCAACGCGACAGTAAACGGGAGCGATGTGAAGATATAATTTTAATTAGATTGAGTTAAGTGAAGATTGTAAACGGAAATTAGGAATGGAATAGTTCTCAGAGTTTCTCAAATTATAAGGAGCTAAATTAGCTACTAGTGGCGGGAGAAGGTCAGAAAGGTAAGAGGGAGTCATATTGTTGTGAATTTTGTAGAAAAGTTAAAGTTTGCGGCGGCCCGGATGCGACGTTGACACAAGATTTCCCAACCAGTTTCGAAGTAAAGAGACGCTCTATTAGCAAAAGATGGCAGGCCGGTGACAATACGCGCCGCTTATAACTGGAGTTTTTCAAGTTTATTTGCATCGGCAGTTGTACAACCGTCCCAAACTTCGCAACAGTATTCAAGTAGAGGGAGTATAAAAGTAAGATAAATTCTGTGTAATGTCTTGCGATTTAAAGTATATTTTAACTTGCGGAGAATTCCTTATCAATATGGTGAGTCCATTTACAGTTAGCATCTAGGAAAATGCCTAGATTTTTATGATGTTCAATAAAATCAATATTAACATTATTAAAAATAAGATTGACATCAAGCTCAGCATTGGTATTTGAAATTAGTAGTGCTTCAGTTTTATTAGGATTAAATTTAACAAGTCAATTTTCTGCCCAGTTATGAGTTTTTTCAAGATCTCGGTTAGTAGTAGTTTCAAGCTCAATTGCGGAAAGAGAAGAGACGGATAGGGAAGTATCATCAGCAAAATGATGGGAAGGGCTGGCAAGGTTATCAGTTATATCGTTGATATACAAGAGAAAAAGATGCGGACCTAAGACAGAACCGTGGGGTACACCAGCATTAGTTGTTTTAGTATGAGAAGTAACATTGTGGATGAAGACTTGTTGATGGCGATTCTGTACATAATCGGATAGCCAGTCTAAAAGATTTCCATTTATTCCATAGCTTTTTAATTTGTGTACAAGACCTGCATGCCAAACCCGATCAAAAGCTTTGGAAATGTCGCAAAAAAGAAGACAGTAGATTTATACATACATTATGATAAATTTCAACTAGTTGATGCACTGTAGAGTGAAATTGCTGAAATCCAGATTGGTATTTATATAACAATGAATTTTCTAATAAATAATTATGCAGACATTTTCTAATAACTTTTTCAAAAACTTTCCCTTCAGTGCTTAATATACCTATTGGTCTATACTTACTGGGGCATTGTTTATCACCTTTCTTAAAAATGGGCATGACTAAAGCTTTTTTCCAGGAATTGGGATAAATTTCTTGATAAAAGAGACTTTCTGAATATCAGAAATAGCGGAAATGAAACATACAGAGCTGTGTTTTTAAGCATTTGGTGACTAATTTTATCATATCCAACAGCTTTACCTAATTTTAGAAACTTAAGGATGTCAACAATATCAGTTTGTGTAAAAAAATAATATCTATACGACTTTGGGTTCTCATATCAACTTGTGGTAAAGGTACACCTGAGTGGTCTATAGCAGAGATAGACACAAAATAGTCATTTAAAATATTAGCTTTCCGTTCATCATCTACTGCAGTAGAATTAGTAATAGGGTCTTTTAGGGGAGGTATAATGTAAGATACATCTGCACTTTTAGTTAATCTCCGAACCAGTTTCCAAAAATTCTTTTGATTAGTTTTTGCATTATTATTTAAAAGTCCATTAATATCAGCATAAAAATGTTCTCTTGTCCTACGTTTGAGATTGTTGACATGATTTCTATGTTTTTTAAATTATGCTAAATTCTCTACAGAAAAAAACCTCTTTTTATTTATTTATGCGATCTATTTCTAATCCTAATTTTACGATGTAGTTCAGTTGTAAACCACGGTTTATCATTCGGTCAAACAGTAATAACCTTAGTTGGAATACAAAGATGGACATATTCCAAATACTTATCTGTAAAATTCGAACACATATCGTCGCATGTATAAGCATTTCTAAATACGTATTGCCAATCGGTGTTTTGTAACAGGTTATTAAATTTAGGATAGTCAGCATTTTTATAACACCAAATCATGCGTTTAAATTTGTTAGTAAGAAAAATGTTTAGTTTAATTTCAACGAGAGTAGCGTCATGGTCCGAAATGTCCCTGTCAATTTCAATAACATCGGAAAAACCAACAACGCATGTATCGCTCACGAGCACGGGGTCAAGGAGCGAAGCACGTGTTTGGCCTACCCGAGTTGGTTGGTTTATTACATTAGAAAACAGATACGTGCGGATAATGTCGTTCAGTTTATGACGAGTCTCAACCAGTAGGTCAACGTTTATGTCACCAACTATAATGACATGTGGGTTTTCATCAAGTGCATTTTCAATGGAGTTTTCAAATTGTTCCCAAAATGGATTTACACAGTCATTTGGTCTATATACTGTACATAGAAGATACGAGGAGTTATTAAAAATAATTTCGACCCAGATGGCCTCACCTGATGGAAATTCTAAATCAAAACGCCGCTGGGCAGAAATTAAATGCGAAATATAAACAACGACACCTTCCGGAAAGGATTATAAATAAAACCTGGAAGTGCTATTTCTTCGTCAGATATACTGTTGTCTAAGTGGGATTCCGTGATACATACTATACATTTTACGTGAAATTCGTCTGCAATATTTTCAAGGTGAGTTATCTTATTTCGTAAACTACGTATATTTAATGGAAAATTGTTAATTCATCGGAAGATACATCAGGCCCAGGGTTTTCATGTATGTCCATGCAAATCAATAATAAAAGATGGAGGATAAGGATGAAATTAGTGTTACTGAAATAGCTATGTATAACATAGTCATACTGTAATAGAGAATACTGTATTGCGTGGTCTTAAATGTAAGAAGGATTTCAAATAGATTTCTTAATTCATCAAATACGAAATTTGAATTAATCTTAAATATTGAAGATGAGCTCGAGTGGTTACAGTGTGTGCGCATGTATTATCCAAATTAAATGACGCCTTAGTTTTTCTTTGATCTTTTCTTGACGATATATTGCATACCGTGCGATATTTCAGATATCACATATGTGATATCTGAAATATCACATGGCTTTTCTGATTGGTCCATGCCACAGTCTGGAGGCGGTGCCCATTTTAAAGTGGGCGTGACAAATCAACAAAGACACGAAAAACTTTGCAAACAAATTTAATTAAATTTAGACACCGTAAGTGTAAAAAACAGTATTTCTCTATCAAGTATGGTGGCATATTTCTGCCATCCACTTGCGACTTACGAGTTACGTATGTCGACATAATTATTGAAAGATGTCGACATAATCTGAGAAGATGTCGACATAACTGTTAAATTATGTCGACATGTAGGCCGAAACTATGATTTTATTAAGCATGAACACGTAAGTCGACACGTTTTGAAAATAACTTTTAAATTTTCATTGTAGACATATCTCTCAAGATGTACAGAGCCACCGTCCGAGGGATCATCTGGTGGTACTGCCGCGACTGCCCCAACGATCCTCCTAGTACTGTCGAGATGGGGCCGCCAATGTTGGAGAGGAGCGACGCCACGGCCTCCGTTGACGTCACCGCCGATGTGGGACCGCCGGTTTTGGAGAGGGGCGATGCCATATGTGAAGTTGCAAACTCTACCCTCACCAGCGACCTTTTGGCCGAGGTAAGAACTATAAGCAAAACGAGCTACAAGCCGACATATATATTTTGTTAAACAACCGTAAAAATAATAATACTACATACATATTGCACAAATAGCATTAATATTGTTGCATATTAATATTAAGATATATATCTTTTGCAGCCACCAGCCTTCGGATTTTCACCGATCAGGAGACTGGATGCAACCTTCGCCGTTCCGGACTCCGCCACAGACGACCCAGACGCCACTTTTCCTGTCTCGACGGCTGGAGATGCCTTCGATGAGTAAGTCTTATACTAAATAGGGTATATATGTGTTGATGACTTGGTAAAAATGGTATGAAATATCGATGAGTAATAACATGATTAAACCTTTACAGAATCATATAAAAAGATCCGGGATAGTATACAGATAGTCATAAAAAAATCATGTTTGTACGTTCTATTTATAATTTGTCGATTTCTCATTGTAGAGACATCCCTGATGCTTCTTTCGACCTTCGGGACCAGCCAGCCTATGACGACAGTTTTGACCTCGCTGTCCAAGACCATGATGACCCGACTCCTATCGCAGAGCAGTAAGTAAATCATCAATCGGAATACACTTAATAATTTATTTTATTTTCAAACCGATTACAACTTAATTACATATAAAAAATGTTGTTAAACATATATAAATGTAAACATTTATGTATTATATTTTCATTGTAGATCCCTAGCCGACACCCTCATCACTGACACCGTACTGGAGGATGAGGATGTGACCGGGAGGTAGTAGACCAGGGAACCAACCGTCGTTGCTGGAAGCTTGTTTCCAGTGATGGATACACTTACACTGTGAAGGTATGGTATACTCTTGAGGTAAAATAAAATGCCTGAAGGCAATTTCAAGATGTGTAGGTAATACTAAAAAGTAAAAGTTATATTAAAATGTGAATGAAACATTGAATGTTATGTTTAAATTTAATATGAACAACGCGACGGATCTGTATGTTTTATCTTTTATGTATTATTAGTCCCCTACCGGTCAAACCGGGGGGACTATATTTTCCCCTCCGTCTGTCCGTCCGTCTGTCTGTCCGTCCGTCCGTCTGTCTGTCCGTCTGTTCGTCCGTCCGAAGAGGTTTGTCAGCACTCTAGAGCCTTCATTCTTTCATGGATTTTAATCAAACTTTACACACATGTAAAGAATTAAAATATCTTCAACAAGTTCGAGTTTCAAGGTCACCGGATTAAGGTCAAGGTCATTATTACTATAAATAGAAAAACTTTGTCAGCACTCTAGCGTCTTCATTCTTTCTTGGTTTTTAATCAAACTTCACACAGTCATAAAGAATTAAAATATCTTCGACAAGTTCGAGTTTCAAGGTCATCGGATCAAGGTCAAGGTCACTATTACTATAAATAGAAAAACTTTGTCAGCACTCTAGCGTCTTCATTCTTTCTTGGTTTTTAATCAAACTTCACACAGTCATAAAGAATTAAAATATCTTCGACAAGTTCGAGTTTCAAGGTCATCGGATCAAGGTCAAGGTCACTATTACTATAAATAGAAAAACTTTGTCAGCACTCTAGCGTCTTCATTCTTTCTTGGTTTTTAATCAAACTTCACACAGTCATAAAGAATTAAAATATCTTCGACAAGTTCGAGTTTCAAGGTCATCGGATCAAGGTCAAGGTCACTATTACTATAAATAGAAAAACTTTGTCAGCACTCTAGCGTCTTCATTCTTTCTTGGTTTTTAATCAAACTTCACACAGTCATAAAGAATTAAAATATCTTCGACAAGTTCGAGTTTCAAGGTCATCGGATCAAGGTCAAGGTCACTATTACTATAAATAGAAAAACTTTGTCAGCACTCTAGCGTCTTCATTCTTTCTTGGTTTTTAATCAAACTTCACACAGTCATAAAGAATTAAAATATCTTCGACAAGTTCGAGTTTCAAGGTCATCGGATCAAGGTCAAGGTCAATATTACTATAAATAGAAAATCTTTGTCAGCACTCTAGCATTCTTTCATGGATTTTAGTCAAACTTCACATTATTGTAAAAAATTTCAATATATTGGACAAGTTCAAGTTTCAAGGTCCTCGGATCTAGGTTGAGGTCACTGTTGCATCTTAATAGATTGCGGGGGCCGGTAGGGGACATGTATTGCTTCAGCAATACTCAGTATGCTTGTTTATTACAGGGATCCACCAAGACAACCACAACATGGAGATGTTCCGTCCGGAATAAGAAGGTGTGGTGCCGGGCCAGCGAGGGGATGTGTTCACCTGCGGTACTATTGACCATGTCCACGGTCCGGACAACTTGGCCACGAAGAGGGTGAAGGTAAAGACTCAGATGAGTAAATAATCTGCCCTGAATACATGATAACTTTAGAATATACTATTCGATAATGGCGTTTTCATACATTTGAAACTATTTTCATATTCAAAATAACAAAATTTTATTGTTAAATGATTTCATGTATTACTTTACATTTACAGATATTGACCGAGGCCATGGCCAAGGTTCACACGTCGGCAGCAACGATAATGGAGGACGTCCTACAGGAGCAGATGGATTCCAGGCACTTCGACCTGCCGAACCCGTCCTATCTCATCCGTGCCGCAAACCGTGCCCGACAGATGATCCGGCCACGGGAGCCCACTGACCTGGACTTTGTCGTAAGTATTACTATCTATTTATTGTCTGGTGCTACAAGGTATAACGAACATTTTTTCAAGTTCCAAATGGAACACCATAGCGATAATAAATACATATTCTTTTACAAACAGTATAATACAATGAGTTTAATTCATATTTCAGGTTGATCAGGAGTTCCTTCGATGTCCGGATGTCGTCATCGGTGACGTGAGTGAGGATGGTCAGCGACACCCGATGTTCGCCACTCAGACCCAGTTGGTAGGTTACAGAGCAAAGCAAGATACATTTGTATCCAAATATATATATTAAAATATGTTTAAATATCTTAGTGGAAGTCGTTTTGTACCTTTAATATCGTTTATTTGTTGTTTATAATCATTTAACTTAAATATTTGTTTTTCAAAGGTATATGGATGGGACCTTCAAGATCCGGAAGGAGCCATTCACTCAGCTGTGGAGTATACATGCGTTCCTTCAGAAGGACGAGTGTTTGAAGCAGGTGCCGCTACTATTCGTGTTGATGTCTCGACAGCGGGCACAGGACTACGTTGCTGTAAGTTATAACAATGCAATGATATATAAATTAAATTGTTATTTGAAAACATAAAAACATACCCAGAGATACTTTGATTTTATTTTCAAATCAGCTAAAGCGGACAAACATAAAGTATAAAAAAAACACTCCACATATAACTATTGACATTAGCTTTATTCGTCATTAATTAATCTGTTCTTCCTTTATAGGTTCTTCGTCGACTCCTGGGGGTTCTCGGTGATCCGGCAGTGGAGGGAGCAGTGATGAACTTTGAGCCACGTAAGTTTGATGTAAAGCAGATGTAAAAAGTTGCAGCACTAAACATCAGTGAATCTTACATGGAAACAGTTATTTGCTTATGATTAATAAATTGTCAAAACTAATTGTGACGTAACTCATAAAACTCTTTTTTCATTTCAGCCTGTTGGAACGCCGTCAGAACCGTCCTTCCAGGAGTGGATCTTCGGGGTTGTTCTTTCCACTGGTGCCAGGCTGTGATGAGGAAGGAGGCGAATCTCGGACTAAGGACAACATATATGAAACGTGAAGGTGCGTATAATATGATGATGATGATGCGGTATGTGTTGGTGTCAACAAAACAATAGGTTTCACCTAGAGTTTCATATATGTTAAGTAATTTGATCATGTCACGCCTTTATGTGTTACGTCATTAGTATCCTACTGATTGGTGTTTCAGGGTGTTCACTGCTTCATCAGGAAGCTCCTGGCACTTCCTTTCCTGCCTGCCACCCAGATCAAGCCAGCCTTCGCTCGGATGATGCCCTTAGCATCTACTCCAGAGCTGCGACAGCTGGTAGAGTACCTGGACCGGGTCTGGTTCCGCAGTTCAGTTTGGACTCCAGCCAACTGGTGTGTGTATCGCCAGTCAGTTCGCACCGACAACGATGTCGAAGGTATGTACTAACCAAACAGCTTCGTATATGTTAATTCATTACGAACAGGGGCGTTTCTAGGATTTTTGAAAGAGGGGGCGTAGAATCAAATCTTTCGCCGAGCGGAGCGATGCGAAAAGAATTTTGGACCTTTTTTTGGCTAAAAACCTACGGATCACCCTTCGGATGGAGGAATCAGTATAAAAAGAAATCAGAGTATGTGTTAAATTAATGAATATGATCAATTGCCTTATGTCCTAATTCACCGATTCAAACGAACATAAATCATCAATTACAACTCAACACTGAAATAGAATATCGCTGACCGCAGCATACGCTTTAATTTTGAATTTATTACACATAATTTCAAATTTCTCGCAATCTTGTCCCCTTTAGATGTTCCATCGACTTGGTCCATACATCGGTCTTCACTCTTGACCCGTCCCTGTACCTTTAAGGTTCCCGGCCGGTCTAAGCTCCTTAAATACCTGAAACCACACAACAGGCGAACCAAACAAGCGTATACACTGGCTGCCAGAGCTCGAATGACACTACACCTGTACACCTTGTACAGCTCACCTGAAACCTCAGGTAAATCACGCACTACCCGTGGTACACGGGCCACTCAGGCTACTGTGTATTACCATACTACGCCCCGCCCCTTTTCACACGACCACACACACACACACATCTGTGTGTCGCAACAACCATCAGTGATACCTCGTAACATTGATAAATATAAATATTCAATACAATATTAGCAGATAACGATAGTTGTTTTTTTAAACACCTGACGAATTTAAATGAAAATGTATAAATTCCACTGGCAGTTTAGAATATAGATTCTACATGAAATGAAAATTAGTGTTTTGTGTACCTATGATTTGATAAATTTTATCGTTATGATTTCTTTTTACAGGATGGCACCGCAGGATGAATGGCAAGGCCGGTCGAGCGAACCTCCATTTCTACCTCCTGGTCCCTCTCATGAAGAAGGAAGGAGAGATCGTGAACTTCAGATGCGACTCGTGGAAGAAAACCTGTTGGCCTGCCACCAGACCACCACCTACAAGCGTGTCCAGGGTAAGATCTTTGTCCTGTGGGACCGGCTCGACTCTAGGGATCCGGACAACCGCCTCACAACATCAGACTTCCTGCGGAAGGTTGGCAACATCTACGCACCCAGAGAGTGATCATTTCGGACAAATAGTGTATGACAGTGAAAAGGACAAATAGTGTTGAAAAGTGAAATAGTGCGGTGAATAGGACAAATAGTGTAGGGCAGTGAATAGGACAAATAGTGTAGGGCAGTGAACAGGACAAATAGTGCAGGGCAGTGAATAGGACAAATAGTGCAGGGCAGTGAATAGGACAAATAGTGTAGGGCAGTGAATAGGACAAACATTATTGATCATTTTGAACTTTGGATATATAAATATATATTGTGAGACATCAACTAAATATTATGGCTCTTAAAGAGGAGGCCTCCACGTGGCCAGAGCTGGTAACGATGTATACAGTTTTTAAAGAAGAAAAAAACTGTGTGCATCGGCNATAAAAATATATTGTGAGACATCAACTAAACATTATGGCTCTTAAAGAGGAGGCCTCCACGTGGCAAGAGCTGGTAACGATGTATACAGTTTTTAAAGAAAAAAACCTGTGTGCATTGGCTAACTTCCTCATTAATCATATAAAAAAATCATTCGAATAATTAAATCTAATTAAATAATGTCAGTGTTTCAGATTACACACAAAATGATAACTATCTTACGCGACGACATTAGTACAGGTTATTACCTCCCCTTGTGGAACTCGCGACTGAGACAAGGAAATGCAGAAAGGAATTTATTAATCTAAATATATATGTTCAGAGGTTGATATATAAATGAAACCCAAAGAAAGGGATTATTATAACATTTATGTATATTCCATGTATACATAGGGCCGATTTTACCTTGGGCCGATTTCACTTGGGTAAATCGAGGCCGTTTTTACCTAGTCCGGCAAACGGCAGCTGTGTGAAACTAGCTTTGCGCACAAACTGTTTCGTATTTTTCTACCGCAAGTGTCATTAACACCAATATAAAATGTTATCAATAAGTTAGTTGATATATTTAAATATTAATTATTATATTAACGCATATATTTTAAAAGATTGGTATTAGGAAGCACACAGTACTATATACTAAAATGGCTGGAATAATCCCGAGTTATAAATTTTTCCGAACGAAACTCGAGTGTTCCGAAGAGCCATTGGGAACTTCGAAAATGTTCAAATGACCATTGGTTTTGTTGGTCAAAAAGAAAAAGGGTCATAAATAGTTCTTATTGGTGAGAATCACTGTCATTTGTCAATCTGTTGCACGTCATTTTCAACCAGAATGAGACGAATGAAAGTAAATTGCTGAGGATTTATATGGTAAGGGTTGTAATGATGCGTACGCCCATTACCTCTTTCAATCTAGCAACGATTATCTCCCTTGCTCATTAATTATTGATAGGCTCTCTATTTCCCTGTCTATATATATATTGGTCTGTCTTTCTCTTAGATATATACAATGTCAATTTTTTCTCTCTAAAAGTAACATCTACACATTTTAAAGAGCTGACTTCATCAAAAATCCAGAAAAGAATAAAACAATCATTGACAAATCTCTCAAAATCAAAATATTCTTTGGTACTATCATACTTCTCACATAACTGAACAATTTGCTCTGAAGGTAAAATATCTTTCTTTTGCCGTTTTGACCGATTCAAATAAAGTTGGCACAAAATCACTGTATGAAGGATCCTTCAAACCGCAAACAATGTGCGCCCACTTTATACCATATAAAGCCGACTGAATAACACTCACGGATGTTTTATCAGCTTTGTCATATATAATAAAGTATGAATGGGTTCAGTGGGTAAGGCACTCCCCCCTTCATACTTAATGAACTGTTCATACCTTTGAAAAGCACCAAAATACTTTTTGTTCGTAGAATCACTATGATGTTAACAGATGGACGTCGGTCTGTCCAGATTCTCCGTCACCACTCCAGCCTCCTCCTCCTCCTCCTCCTCCTCCTCCAGTGTGCCTTTCAGTCCTAAGCCTGTAACAAACATACATTATACTTCAATATGTAAGGCAACCATCTTGAACTTTGACCTTCCATTTCAAAATATTCCGTTACTACCATATTGTCTTCTTTACAATGCAAGATTAGTAATTTCTCATATCGCTGACAAATGACATGAACTTTCCATTTGTATGTACCTTTGGCCAAAAAGGAGCCGATACCCACATTGGAATGACCAAAGCTCCTTTAGCTTTCTTTTTGAAAAAATTGTAAATTGTCTTGCTAATTAATCTAGATGGTGGCACCCACCAGTTGGTCCCGTGACCCCATGCTTGTTGAAAAGCATCTACACCACTTGTACTGGAAATAAACTCCTTACGTTTGGCATTTAAATTACTAGCAAACCTATCAATGGGGAGTGGTTAAGACATTCTGCTACCACTAGCAACCACTGGGTCGCAGGTTTGAGACCTACGTGGGGCTGTCGCCAGGTACTGGCCGTTGGTCGTTGTTTTTTTCTCCAGGAAATCCGGCTTTCCTCCACCATAAAATCCTGGCACGTATTTAAATTACCATAGCTGTTAATAGGACGTAAAACACTAACAAACAAAACTATCAATGAAATGCTTTCCCCAATCTATGTCTAACTTTCTGAACCCACATTCCTCTATATATACCAATCATCACTATAATCCATGCACCTGCTAAGGTGATCTGCCTTTTCACTGTTATTTCTATAAATCCACACAGTGTCTATACCGATTACATTTCTCTGACATACATCATGTATGTTTGCTGCTATATCTTGCAACTCTGGCTTCTTGCTGCCTTTCTCTATAATAGGACTCGCACAACTGAATGATTTACTATTTGTTATTCCTAAGCTTATGAGGTAGTACCGTTAATATTTGAAGTTCAACACCAGTGACAACTGTCTACATTAACAGATACATACCTGACAAAGGCTTCAAAAGTCATTTTCTGGCAGGTTTAGTGGCATATTAGAGCGTAACAGGCGTCTGCTTTTGACAACCGGAAGTTTATAAGCCAAACCAGTGAAGTGGGACGGGAACACCCTCTGACATTTGACCCCATATCAATCCGCCATCACATATTAAAATCTACCAAAAGTATACATTTTGTAAAGATTTCATTTAATGTAAAATACATCAACAATTACCTATTTAAATTATTAATTATTATTAATTTATTGGCTGATTTAGTTGTGGAAGTCCTATAATATTAACCACATTTCTGGTGTCTGTGTACCACTGTACACTCTGTCCTTCTAGACATGTCTCCGTAGACTGTAATACTCTATTTACAGTCTCATGTTCTCTCCATGTAAAGCTTTTACTCTTTTCAACCTCTGTCCAGGTGCCCTGACAGGTTCGGTGATCTTGAGTCAGGGTCTTAATTCATGAATGTAAAATTTGAAGTATGGCAAACACAATGACTAATAGAATCTTCCCCTACCTTGAGAGTGTGATAGAGAAATCTTCAACCCAAGGGGTGATGTTTTTTGGTTGTCTAACCCGAGGCTATTCGGCCCTTGGGCCCGATATCGGAAGCTCGGGCCAATCTGGGGTCTGATATGAAAACAGGCATGTAATAACCTCTAAACATAATATGACTTTCATGCTACTTTCCTGAGTATGATCTTGAAAACCGTGAAAAAGTGCATGTATACAACCAAAAAATGATGGAAGATTATTTCAACTACATTTAGACTGTTAGATAATGCATTTACTGTTTGTTTGCGAATTGCAATTGCAAGTTAATATATTGGTGACATCAGATTAATAGCCACATCATTGCACAGTAAATATTTGTAATAATCTGCATATTAGTTTGTGTACATGTTAATGTTTTGTTAACAAGAATAAAGAGCTAAAACAAACATTCAAGTAAAACAGCAAGAAGACCCGAGAGTGTTCTTGCAAGCAACTGCCAAGCGCTTTGATTAAAATTGTTAACACTCATCGTTCAAGTAAAACAACATGAAGACCGATAACTCTATTTCTAGTCTTGTATGGAAAACACCTACAATTATTGACTGCGATTGCATTGCACCTTTTCGGGAAGACTTGTGTCAAATTGACGCATTGTACACTATTCAGTTGTGTTATTTACAATGTGAACGCAATGGCGCTCCTCAGGCTGGTCCAAACTGAGGTCAGTGTTTTGGTGTTCTGCCATAGCTTTGGCTTGAGCAGTTTTCAGGTCTATTTGAGCCTGCTTCTCGTTTAAGGCTGCTTCCCCCTCAGCGAATATTAGACGTATCTTCTCTATTTCAGCCTTTGGACTCATCCTAGCCACTGTTGAGCTCTAACTTGACATCTTACTATTTGAGCTATTCGGGGATTCTGTAACCTTCTCGAACTTTACAGCCTTCTCTATATGTCTATCAAGCTCTGTCAAAGACTGATTAATGAACATTTTATAGTGTTCCCACTTTAATTTTGGATTATCAAGAGTTTGTCTACTTTAAAAAAAATCATTCAGTGTAATGCTTGGGAAGTTTGTCAGCACACTTGCTATATCATTCTCAATTTTATGAGGGAGTTCATGTTCAAATCTTTTGATTCTGAGTTTACACATTGTAGATGGGTGTCAAGTTCTCCCCCATTATCTTCTCCAGCAGAGGTACAGACCTGTTCCTTTAGGAGTGAGTGTCCTAAGTCTGTTCCTCAATAGCAACTGTGTCAGGAGTTTCTGATTGGTTCTCTATGATGTGCAATGACATAAAGGCGTTGACCATTGTCTCGCTAGGGTGTAGACGGTGTCCAGTACCTGTTAAAATTGTACATGGTCTGCTTGACGATTGTCATTTTTTTCTTTATTAGGGGATGTGTATCATAACGAAGGACCGCTGTGATGTTATTCCAGATTTTATCAATAACAATAACAATATGTTATTTTTCTGTTACATGTTTGTGAAAGTTAACACAAATTTATAACCAGACTGAAGCAATGATTATAAATTCATAGCCTGTCTGTAATAGTAAATACAGGTGTAATTATTGACAATGAATTTGGTCTGAAACAACGTTAGTACGTACATATGTACATGCAATGCTCATTATCTGTGAAAGTAAGTACCTGTGTATTACCAATCTGAAACAATAAATAAATGTACATAACCTAAAGTAAATTTTAAGTTCTTGTGAATTGCATGTGTAATAATAGTTGTGAAAATTGGTGTAATATGTCTGCGATAATATAAACAATTATTCCACATAAATTTATTGTTAAAAAGAGTTATAAGTAATTTTTCAAACTTTGTTTTAAGTGTTTGAATTCAGGAACCCGCTATCAAAGGCTTCTGATCGTTTTTGTACGTGTAGTAATTCAACTTAATTAAATAACAGAAAATTTAAAGAAAATCTAAGACAATGAAGATCTATTCTACCACGTCTGTGATGTTCATTGGTTAAAAAGAGTGCATTATTGAGCGATATACCATGCGCGTGCCAATAACCAATGCACGTGAAATAGTGAGCACGCATGCTGTTCCAACAATCATGAATTAACAAAAATAGCATAACTGTCAGGCGGGATCAAAATATTTGACAGGCCTGCCATTCAAAAGATTACACGGATCTATAGACCTAAAGTATGTGGGTCCGTGCAGTGAAAATGGTTTATTAATTATTGACATTTATAATGTACAGGTCTGAAGACAAAACGGTAAATTATTAATTACTTCTGTTTTTACTTCACTGGGTAGTGCCGTACATTTCACGATGTGTGCAGTGTGTGCATGTACTGTCAAGCGTTGATTTCATGTATTGACGAACGATGTCGATAGCGTGCCAATGTTTGATTGATTGAAATAAACATCGTATCTGGCGTCACACGTGTTCAGTTGTTTCTGGTCTGCAAAACGTTGTCTGCTTTCAAGGTCAAGTAATGTCGAGCATTCGCCTACAGTGTACATACCGTGTGTGAAGAATAATGTTGCAAAAAGTAGCATCGGTCTGAAAAGTGGTTACAAAACACAGCTGTCCGGTGAAGGTGAAGGTCGCGTAAATGTAAATCTCACTACAACTAGTCGTATATTTGTTGACACTGAACTTCTACTTTCACTTACTTCATTTCCGGTTTAAAAAACCAGCTTTACCGTGCATAGCTGCCGTTTGCCGCATTCGGATTAACTTGAATATATTTTTCATGTTATGGAGATACAACACAAAAATACGGAGTGTACTCTAAATAAATCGCGAAGTGGTTGAGGATGGGAGTATACCCCGTTTTTTTAGTGATAGCTCCAAACCATGGATCTTTTCTCTTAAAAATTATAACGACCTGAAAACTGTATCACCATAGTAAATTCACAAGGCTATCAGAAAGTTCACTGTTATACAATCTGATCAATAAAACCATATTTTGATCTACAATTATTAATGTGATGAAACATAATCATATCTGGATTCTGTATTTTGTAGAATTATTATCCATGAAATAAAATAAATGTATAGACTAACGAAGAATAAAAATATCACTTTTAAATGTTTATTAGTCTATGATGCAAAGTATCAATTCACCATTTACTGAATATGCATTTTAGAATATATTTGAGTACGTTTGTAACTCTTAACTGGACACCATACGTTTGGCTTTGACCCCGAGTACCGTTAGCATTGAGTTGCGGCTTATTACTCGTTTCCGTTACAGTTTGTGCAATAGGGAATCTTTGAAGGGGTCTTCTGCTAATAAAGAAGTTGCTTGATTTACATTGAGTGTTCTCGTGGTATTTTGAGAGTTGTGTAAAGAGTACAGTATTAAATTTAGGTTCAATTTGGTTGCCATTGGGTTCCTGGGTTGACAGTGGGACTTGGAAAGTGGCAGAGTCCAATCCTGTTACATAGCTAACCGTGCTCTTCCCGAATAGCGGCCATTAGGCCTAAGCTAGGATACGCCAAGCCAAACCGTTACTAAAATTTCTCTCTGCCATACCGAGTAAAAAAGTACCATTAAATGAGGGAAACAGTCGTTTTGTGACATTGTATAATAAATAAAAGGTGGATTTTGAAGATTTATCAAACATGTTTCTTCTATCAGAAGACTTGACTTTTCCCTTCTAAAAAACGAACGGAGCTTTGTTGTCTTATATCACAGGGACTTGAGATATGGTTACAGCTATAATTGGACTTAAGCCAAGTTGTGTAGAGTAATTGTACGTTTTAGGGATTTAAAGAAATTTCNCATGTTCTGAAAATCTTTGAAAATAAAAAAATTAAATTAAAAAAAATAAAATATTATCATCATATACGTAACTGGACGTTGGCCTGCGTACAGACTAAAACGTATAAAATTACTCTAAAACACCTTACCTTAGCTTCAAATATAGCTGTAACAAATAATCATGTCCCCGTCTTATACACGTATATCACAGGAGCTTTTTTACGAAATGTGATATAAATGTATGGTTGCAGAATCTTTTGGAACACATTTTACAAAAGACAAGACAAAGACCGGATTGAGAGGTGATCGAATTCAAGGTTGAGAATATCTATTGAATTTGATGACAACATTTTCAAGCAGACGGCCGTTTAATTGCATATATCTATGCATGGGGACAAACTATGCCCCTCTCGCATCCGATGTTTTGTTTTCATGTGAGAATGAATTTATCGAAGAGTCTATCAGGATAGGTATCAATAGCATTGTGAATCCTTAAACACCTCTTTCATATATTTATCGACAATGTTTTGTCTTGAAATGATAAGAAGCTTGTATACCTTCCTTAGAGTTGAAATCAAGGTCCTCATGCAACTCTTCTAGATCTGCCGTTACCTAGATCAAAACTTACAACATTACTTCACAAGAAAGGCCTACTGGTAAGCTACATGTATAGGGTTATCACAAGTGTGACGATTTCGATTTCCCTTTCCCGGTCACGAACCTTCCTTTTTCCTGATAATAACATGCATGCTTTCCCAACCTTCGATGTTTACAGGTCACAGCTGATTAAGTACATGTACTTATTCAAGGGATTCCTGTAAATATCACGATTTCCTTTTTGGAATTCGAATGCTGAAGGACACACTTACAGGATTTCCAAAGATGCAGTATAAAGAAGACTACAGATTAAGTGTTATGCTGTCATGATCCTACTGGGAAATATTTCATTCTATTGACTGTCCACATTTTTTGATCCAGTGCATTAGCGAGTCTTGCAGTCTCGTTGTCATAACCCTGTTCTTAATTTGAAGATGTGTTTGATGATGTCCGACTCATTATTCCCTTGGCCCAGTGACGCCAAATACCAAATTAGGTAAAAATCCCTTTATCCATATATTGAGAGTAGTCTTTTCAATATCAATCCCTCTTTTTTTGCCACAACGCTTTGCCTTTAGGGGTGCCATATTCTTGGCCAAATCCCTTTCATTTTAAAAGAGAAGTTTAATATCAATTCCACCCCACCCCTCTGCTTCTAAATTAAGATTCATACATTATTTTCCATTTTTTTTCTTTCTGCTTTTGAATGATGCAAGGACAAGTGATCCCAGAAGGATCTTGGAGCCCACCATCCTATGATTGCAACAATAAACTTTAACTGTCAAAATCTTGTTTTTCTGATCATTCTCAAAATGAAACACTCTAAATTAAGGACCAAGGGAAACCTTCATGGGAAATTTAGAGAAATAGAACATAGGACTTCCATTCTAGAGAAAAAAATTAGTAGCGAAAACAAGGAGCAAACGCTTCCTTACACTTATGTAGGGCCAATTGAGCTAAACACAGCTTGAGACAGTATCAATACACAGTTACATGATTTGACTTACTGGATTTTGTGGTTCAGAGCAGATTCAGAAAATCACTGTGAATATCAGCTGTCGTTTAAATGGCTTGAATGTATCTTTTAGTCTTAATTCAACATATAAAACACTTCACAATGCATATCACTTGAATAAAATACTTTATTCACACTTCTTACAGCTTAATACTGATCACACTTGTATGCACATGTACATCGACCACACTTTCCCACTACTTGAACAATGTATTCATATGATTCACACTTTCAACACACTTTTATTCATTTCGCTCCTTCGTATTCACACTGATCACACTGATCTCACACACGCAGCAACGATCCATGCTCACCAACCTTACAACCGATCTCATTAAAATTACATCTTCACATCGCTCCTCTTTATTGGTAAGTTGTGTGAGCACTATCGGGGTGGGATTACAAGCATACACAACATCTACACGGCATATCAATAAACAGAAGCAATGGCAAGGTTAGGTTACTGAATACCAACAAATGGAACCCATATTCTCCTCCTGTATAAGAAGCAACTCTCACACAAAAGCAATTTTTGTGAGATGATCTCTGAACTTATGGCAGCATTTGATTCAGTCACTTATATATAACCATTTGAATTTATCATAACAGTAGCCAGATTTCTGACAGAGGAATCATCATAGCAGTGCGGTGATGTCTTCACCATCTACAGAATACTGAGATTCTTTGACAAACCTAACGGTCAGTAGTACAGTACAGTACCCGTGTGAATAATGTGATGTAATGTGGTGAACTGACAGAGGAATCATCATAGCAGTGCCGGGATGTCTTCACCATCTACAGAATACTGAGATTCTCTGACGAACCGAACGGTCAGTAGTACAGTACAGTACCCGTGTGTATAATGTGATGTAATGTGGTGATCTGACAGAGGAATCATCATAGCAGTGCGGTGATGTCTTCACCATCTACAGAATACTGAGATTCTCTGACGAACCGAACGGTCAGTGGTACAGTACAGTACCCGTGTGTAATGTGANTGATGTAATGTGGTGATCTGACAGAGGAATCATCATAGCAGTGCCGGGATGTCTTCACCATCTACAGAATACTAAGATTCTCTGTGATGTAATGTGGTGTAATGTGATGTAATGTGGTGAACTGACAGAGGAATCATCATAGCAGTGCGGTGATGTCTTCACCATCTACAGAATACTGAGATTCTCTGACGAACCTAACGGTCAGTAGTACAGTACCAGAGTGTAATGTGATGTAATGTGGTGATCTGACAGAGGAATCATCATAGCAGTGCCGGGATGTCTTCACCATCTACAGAATACTAAGATTCTCTGTGATGTAATGTGGTGTAATGTGATGTAATGTGGTGAACTGACAGAGGAATCATCATAGCAGTGCGGTGATGTCTTCCCCATCTACAGAATACTGAGATTCTCTGACGAACCTAACGGTCAGTAGTACAGTACCCATGTGTATAATGTGATGTAATGTGGTGATCTGACAGAGGAATCATCATAGCAGTGCGGTGATGTCTTCCCCATCTACAGAATACTGAGATTCTCTGACGAACCTGACGGTCAGTAGTACAGTACCCGTGTGTAATGTGATGTAATGTGGTGATCTGACAGAGGAATCATCATAGCAGTGCCGGGATGTATTCACCATCTACAGAATACTAAGATTCTCTGTGATGTACTGTGGTGTAATGTGGTGTAATGTGATGTAATGTGGTGTAATGTGTTGTAATGTGGTGTAATGCAATGTAATGTGATGTAATGTGATGTAATGTGGTGTAATGTGGTGTAATGTGATGTAATGTGGTGTAATGTGATGTAATGTGGTGTAATGTGATGTAATGTGATGTAATGTGGTGTAATGTGATGTAATGTGGTGAACTGACGGAGGTTTTGTATACTGCCTCATGCATTAACACTCACTGTACCATCAGAATTTAAATAATAGAAATGACATCACAGCATTCTTAGATCACACCGAAAATAACAGACATGATGTCAAAATGATAACATTTAACAGATCAGAGATGGGAATTCTTAATAAATAATAAAGTATATATACCTGCAGAGCTATTTTCACATTTATATGGGATAAATACACTGTAAAGTGTAGTTTTGTCAGATAATTAATAACATGTTCATCGATTCATTAACATCAAATTCACATCTGCATGAACCCCCAAGAAATAAACGTAAAAACAAAACTGCCAATAAAATAATTTTGCTTGCAGTTATAAGTTTTATCAACATAAACAAATCTCATTTAGGTTTGACTTGTATTCTTTGACTCGGTTTACGGGAAATAAACATTGTCCTGAGATTATTTCCTGTATGTGACTCCTCTTTCTTAATCTCCACGGAGACAACATTACAAGACACCGTAACTATGGGATTGTATGTAAAGGAATAGTACAACCGGTAGTGTGTGTCAGGCCCCCGTGCTTATAACAGGACTTCATATTAATATTATAATATGTTCAGCTTTACAATCAAAATGTCACTTTTGAGCATCATCTTTTCAAGGTCTATGATCTTTGACAAAGATTGGACTTTGATCAAATCATCAATGGAAAGGAACTATTGTAGAAAATTAAATGACCCAGATGACAGAAATATGAAGTTGAATGACCAGCAATACTTGCTGTGATCTAGAAATTATAAAATCTTAACGTAACATATGGTCCTGATGTGAGATCAATTCTATCACACCATCCTTATATCATACAGTTCAAATGCAATTTGAATTCTTTTTAAGATACATAATGTGAAACTCAGAATGGTAAACTTTTTATGTTGTCCATATCAAAATGATGTAAAAAAAAAATAAGAATTTCAAAATTTCTTTTCCAAGGTAATTTTTCTAGGCTGTCACTTCTTTCAATTGCAGGGGTGAATTTAACAAAATGTGGAAAAGAAAATTTGATGTGAAAAACAAATATCGCTAGACAATAAATAGATACTTAGTAACTGAAGAAAAAACAAGATTTGGTATGTAAACAGCTGTATATAAAAGAAACTGATATTAAAAAAACATAAAAAATCCAAAAAACATTATACTTTGATCATGATGGGAGGATTGAAAAATCTCATAGATAACATGCAAATTTCTGAAAGAAGATCCCAGAGGGATATTGGTGCCCACCATTAGTTTGGTCTGTTCTCTTCTTATGAAAACTTCTAACAGGACATCCCTGAGGGATCTTGGTGCCCACCATTAGTTTGGTCTATTCTCTTCTGATGAAAACTTCTAACAGGACATCCCTGAGGGATCTTGGTGCCCACCATTAGTTTGGTCTGTTCTCTTCTTATGAAAACTTCTAACAGGACATCCCTGAGGGATCTTGGTGCCCACCATTAGTTTGGTCTATTCTCTTCTGATGAAAACTTCTAACAGGACATCCCTGAGGGATCTTGGTGCCCACCATTAGTTTGGTCTATTCTCTTCTTATGAAAACTTCTAACAGGACATCCCTGGGGATCTTGGTGCCCACCATTAGTTTGGTCTATTCTCTTTTGTTCTCTGTTGGATTGAGTCATGTCAACAGTCTATGCATCTTTTAGTAACTTTTCAGCAAAACTTCCTATTTCTGTGTTTGACAATGTCCTTGTAAAATGTCCTTGTTGACTGACCTATTATTAAGGTGTAACAAGAGAGTTTTCTGACTTTCTTTCTTTTGATCAACCTTCTTGAAGCACAAAATAAAAAACCAGGGAACAGGAAGAACCTCTTAATTTATAAAATTTTAGGAAAATTTGTAATGATTTCTTTTTCTCTCAGAAATAGCTATTACAAGCTTTTAACTGCTATCTTGCTCTTCTGATCAGTCTCAAAACTGAACACGCAAAACCAAGGATCCATGGGAACCTGCATTGGAAATTTGGGAAATACAAAATTTTAGAAGAATCTGTTCTAGGCTTCTTGAGAAATAGCAATAACAAGAATTGTTTAAAGACTGACAAAGAACAACAGATGAAAGGCAATTTAACTGTCTACCATCTGATAATGCTTAGTTAAAAATAATTAACTTGATGCTAATTAGGCCATGGATAATGTGTAAATCACATACAGCTCACAGAAACACCTACATTACAACACTCTCACTAGCATAATGTAACATGGTCAAGCTAGTCCAAGTTTCTATTTTAGGTCTCAGCTTTATTGACAAGTTTATATCTTTTAGATTTATGGATCAATGAAGCACCAACCTCCATCTATTTTATTGACCTCATTTTACCATCTAAAGCTTTGTTGACCTTATTCTACCATCAACCTGTATTGGCCACATGTCATGTTAATGAACCTTTGTTGACCTTTCTACCAGCATCAACCTGTATTGGCCACATGTCATGTTAATGAACCTTTGTTGACCTTTCTACCAGCATCAACCTGTATTGGTCACATGTCATGTTAATGAACCTTTGTTGACCTTAGGTCATATTCATGAAGCAGTGTTTAACTCATGTCACTATCATCAAATATTGTTAAACTAAATAGCTGGCAAAAAAGCGTTTTGCTGATATCAAAGCAATGTTTTCAAGCTTTTCCACATAGTAAACTCTATTTATCCATTGTCATTCATAAAATTGACCTCAACAATTAATACAGCTGTTTATTTCTTCATGGTAGTTTTATCTGACCTTAAACAATGACCATTATTTTCATCATGGTCAACCTGTAACTGAAATGGTCAGTCTCTTTCTTTATCACTGCTGTAACTTCGTGGCTTTACTGGTCAGATGGTTCTCACAGAAATCCTTCCAGGCTCAGATCTTCAAAAAGGTTCTGACTTGCTGGTCCTGATGCTGGACCAGGCTGTGTCATCTGCGGCATCCCTCCCTGCATGATGGCTGGGCCCCCACCCATTGCCCCCTGTTGCCCCTGGGGCATCGGTGCCTGACCCCGAGGGTGCTGCTGCTGCTGCTGCTGCATCAGTATGTTAGGCTGGCGAATCTGCTGTCCTTGTTGCTGCAGAAATAAACAAGTTCAAGTCAATAAGGATATGCAAGCTATAAAAGTCTTTTATAGAAAGAAGCTATTGCATTTTTTAGCCAAAATACATCCCCAAGGCACATCTACATATAAAGTACTGATCATGTGTATCACGTATAATAAATATCTGTCAAGAAAGTAAGTAACAGTACTTTTGACATTTTCTCAGAATCGTTGATGAATAAATTAAGATCAACTCCAATTAATTATGATATCGCCAGCAATCAAAAATGGGAAGTGCCCACCCAGCTGACAGACCGACCTTTAACGGCAACTGAAGGACTGACAAACATTGATACTAGCATGACTAGGGTAGACAGTTATCAGAAAAGGGATGTAACTCCCAACAAACTTGTTGAAATCTGAAATGAATCGCATGCCCACAATTACCTTAAGTAATGATAATTGCTACACAACTCAATGAGATAACTTGAAATTATTCATACTAATGCATTGTGGCAGTGACAGTACAGTACTTGGGTTAAATTCATAAATAACAATTTGTCCATGTAGATAGCACCAGGATTGTGTTATCATTGCCCCGTATTGACTACCAGAATCTTTGTCCGAAAGGTTTTGGCTGTCAACTCCCAACCTTCAACTCCTCAAACACTTTTATCAAATCATGGCAATAAGCATGTCTGCCTATGAAGAGAAGGCCTACAGCTTGTTATATCAGTTCAACCACCACCGACTCTGGAGAGATGTACAACTAAAGTTTATGATAAGCATGCAAAATAGTCATCTTAACAATACCACCTGAAAATATTCAAATAACCAAAGTTCACGGTGATTTCCTTTTGTTTCGAACATTCAATGTATCTTGATTTCTATAATGGATAGCTTCACCTCCTGTATGTAATTGTTTTGAATTCAACGAAAAGCATACATACTAAAATCACAACATTGATCATCCTGGATATCCAGGGGCTACGCTCACTTTCACTCTCTGCACCCTGCAATATGTCATAGCAAAATCAAAGCTCAGTGTGCAGGACCTTGTGGATGAGACAACAAGACCTAAGTTTGATCCTTTGATGTACATCAAAACAATCTCGCGGTTGTGTAACGGTAAAACTTACTGGCTTTGAAGTCGGGCCTCGCTCCTCTGTAATCTTCAAAGAACAAGCATCAGCCTATAGCGATAGGTCAGGTGTTTTTCACCCGACACCAATCAAGTAGCTAGCCGTGTGACTTCAATGTTGCTATGACATATTCCAGGGGTGAAGAGAGCGAAAGTGAGCGTAACCCCTGGATATTGTGCATGAACGTTGTGCATTGCACAATGTTAATCTATTGTCTTATTTAATTATTTAATTGCCGCAATGTCTAAATCGACACGAAACGGCAAAAGAGACACCCTCTTCTTACAAACTCTAAATACATACAAGGTAGTATTGTTCCCCAGAACCTTATTTCAGTCCTAGAATTAGAAATTGTCCCTTTCAATTTCAGTCGTTCACAACTTTCCTGATTAATGAATAAGTTCAACATAAAGATCTGCTTAAGTGTTTCATCTTGCAATGATTTTTTTTGTAAAATGCACATTTTACACTCCATGAACTGGTATAGTGATACTTTCCGATGATAGTGTCACACAGACACGCTAGAAACACTACCTACCACTTTGGTTATCTGTATCCCTTGGTTACCTATGCGTATCCCCTGGTTACCCACCTGTTGGTTCAGTAACAGCTGCTGTATCTGTTGACTTGTCACCTGTTGTTGGTGATGGTGTTGTTGCTGCTGCTGTGCCTGTTGCTGCTGCTGCTGTTGTTGTTGTTGCTGTTGTTGTTGTTGTTGTTGATGAAGCTGCAGTCTCTGTTGTTGTTGTTGCTGCTGTATACGTTGAGCTATAGTAGGAAGTGTTACAATATTAAACAATATGATGACAACATTTTGAATACTGTACTTTCATTTTTTTTTATACTTACAAAGTTTTGCAGTTAAGGGAATCGTCAACATAACCGGCATCATTTGATTACAAATAACCTTTCAGAAATAGTTCATGTAGTCCTAAAACCAAACATTAAACACTGCTTGAATTTGTATCATTCAACAAGGATATGAAAACAATGCCAAAATCAAAGCAGTAATAAATGAACCAATGGAAATTGAAGTCTGCCATGTTAAAGATAAAATGTTCTCCCATACTTGCCCGTGAGAAACAGAAATTGACCAGTGAAAAGATTAATAGAATCTCTCACCCCCTTGGGGGGCGAGATAGGGGAATCTCAACCCGAGGGGGGAATTCTTATGTTTCCAAACACGAGGTTGGGTGAATGATTCTTTTTCTCTTACCCTGTTCTCCCAATTTGTATCATATACACAATGTAATGATAACGTTACATGCTAAATTCAGGGTTGACGTGACGTTGATGGATTGTTGACGTGACGTCATTGTATTATTGAAGTGATGTCATAACATTGTTATGAATAGGGGAATCCCCCCATCTCAACCCTAGGGCGAGACAAGGAAATCTCACACCGGTAAAAGTGCGGAAACACCTGTCATGCAGGGTAAGAGAAATAGGAATCCCCACCCGAGGATGAAGATTTTAAAGTTTCCAAACACAAGGCTTTGTTTTGACTGCTAAATTTTCATCAATTTTGTACTTGTTTTACGATATCTTAACTGATATATTACAGTCGTTGGATTATTAAATAAAAACATTGTTAATGTTGTGCTTTAAATGGTTTCAGATTTTATGTTCAGGGTTCATCACCTCTATATATATATAGCATTAACATAATTGTATTCATGCGCGTCATAGAATACAAGCATATATAGATACGGAGTATTGACACTGGCATGTTTATTTTAAGTATGGGAGAAAAGTATGGTCTCATCTGTACATGTTGACAGGGAAATCTCAACCCTCGGGTAAGAGATTGGCTGTCCAACATTCGACAAAGCCTCTTGCTAGTCACAGCCAAACTCTTACCCTGTAATATGATGTCACAGTCAAAAGTCGAATTTAAAGTTTGACTAAAGACACTAAAAACTTAGTAAATAATCAGATACTTGTTCATGTAAAACTTAGTGAATACTCAGATACTTGTTCATGTAAAACTAAGTAAATACCTAGACACTGGTTCATGTAAAACTAAGTAAATACTCAGATACTTATTCACATAAAAAACTCAGTAAAAACTCAGATACTTGTTCACATAAAACTTAGTAAATAATCAGATACTTGTTCATGTAAAACCTAGTAAAGACTCAGATACTTGTTCATGTAAAACTAAGTAAATACTTAGATACTTGTTCAGGTAAAACTTAGTAAATACTCAGATACTTGTTCACGTAAAACTTAGTAAAAACTGAGATACTGGTTCACGTAAAACTTAGTAAAAACTGAGACACTTGTTCATGTAAAACTTAGAAGTACTTAGATACTTGTTCATGTAAAACTTAGTAAATACTCAGATACGTGTTCACGTAAAACTTAGTAAAAACTGAGACACTTGTTCATGTAAAACTAAGTTAATACTTAGTAAATACTCAAGATACTTGTTCATGTAAAACTTAGTAAATCCTCAGATACTTGTTCATGTAAAACTTAGTAAATAATCAGGTACTTGTTCATGTAAAACTTAGTAAATAATCAGGTACTTGTTCATGTAAAACTTAGTAAATAATCAGGTACTTGTTCATGTAAAACTTAGTAAATAATCAGGTACTTGTTCATGTAAAACTTAGTAAATAATCAGGTACTTGTTCATGTAAAACTTAGTAAATAATCAGATACTCCTTCATGTAAAACTTAGTAAATACTCAGATACTTGTTCATGTAAAACTTAGTAAATACTAAGATACTTGTTCATGTAAAACTAAGTAAAAACTGAGACACTTGTTCATGTAAAACTAAGTTAATACTTAGTAAATACTCAAGATACTTGTTCATGTAAAACTTAGTAAATACTCAGATACTTGTTCATGTATATATATATGTTCATGTTATATGATTGTAACAGCTTATGCTGGATGCATACTCTTCTAGTTGTAAATAAAATTTTGTTGAAATATGCTTTTCATCAGATTTGTTTGTGTTTTAATGGGATAGCACTCGATTAAAGGCTGAATGTATGGCTTGTAATAATCTGATAAATATTTATCGAGTTATCACAAAATATGGTTCTGTAAAAAAGGTGACTTTGAAAGCAGAGATGAATTGGTAAAAATCGGGAAGTGTCGAATAGAGTAAACCACCACTATATTGTAACAATTTACTCATCACTGTATTTCCAAAACAAAGTTGTACACTCATGTATATATTTCTTGTCTTTAAAGTCTTAAAGAGTGGTTGAGATATAAAAGGACTATAAAACTGAAAGGAAGGATGATTATTGTACAAAAAGAGAGCAAAAAATATAGAAATTATAGGAAAATAACATGCAGCAATCCCTGCACATTAACTCACTCACCCCTTGAACTCCATAATGAACTATATTCACACTTTTGAATTGGAAGCGTTCAAATGTGTCTTCAAGGGTGAATGAGTCAAAGAACAACAAACTTTATAAATCTACAATGTACATTTCGTTTTACTACAACACATAGAAATCATCTCATAATAGGGATAACCAAGATACAACACAACCCAAACTGGACAATTGAACTTACAACATCATCATGAAGTAACAACGCAACAATTACCATATTTTATTGATGATAAGCCCACGTTGGATGTCAATAAATGTTATGCAAGAGAGTCACTGTGAATAAACAGTTATTGTGAATAAGGCTGTCATGAACGATCAAATAGCTATATATATATATATAGTTATACCCTCTATAAGACTAAAGTGAGTCAATAATTCATAGAGGTTCCATAGCAAATAAACGTCTTTCCATAACATGGTTATCCTTGGTTTGATAGCCAACTCGTTCACCCCTGAAATTTCATAACTATTCCAACCTTTGAATTGGAAGAATTCAAATGTGTCTTCAGGGGTGAATGAGGGTCAAAAACCAAGTCCTTATTTTCCTCTCATCAGGTCGCCTGGGCTTATCATAGAGCACTACAATATAGCATTAGAGAAGTCAATGGCTTATAAATATGGACATATAACAGGCAAATTATACGCTTTACAGTCTTATCCTGGTAGAGGTACCAGGGGTGTGAGATTTTCATGTGTATTCATAACTATTTTTCAGAATATGTTTAACATGCACTTTACTATTTACAATAAATAAACATATAAACAAATTCATCTTTTGAATAATATTTTACATCTTTTACTAAAAGAAAATTCAGAAAGTCTTCAAACAGTGAAATGTTGACGTAATTCAGGAAACCTGTCTTGAAGAAAAATCAAACAAATAAGAACAATTTTCAATGAAAACAAAGTTCCAAACAATTAATTTCATTTATACCTGTAATATCTTGATATTAAATGTGTACTGCCGGTATTTCACATCTTTTCCCAGGTGTTTTATATAATAGGCCAGTTGTAACTATACTTGGTTCAGTAACATACAGAGCACAGTATCAAACTATATATATATATATAAATATATATCATAAAACAGCATGGAATTAGCATAATGATAAATAACACAGCAGCCCAACTGGAACTATTTTTTCTATGGCGACCAAGGGTTGCAAGCAGGCATGATAAAAGGAAAACTATCCACTAGTGACCGGAGCTCTATTTCAAATTTCATTGACCACTGATTTTCAACTGACCAGCATGCTTCAAACAACACTATAAAGACTGACAGTGGAAAGATACTGTTAGCCATGCACCCTGGGAAATATTCCGTCACCATAGCAACAATGAAATTTAAATATGACTACCTACCACTGTACATATTTGGAGGAGGACCAAAATACATCTCATCTACAAGAATATAGCATCAAGAGTTGGTTCGAAAACAAATTTTGAAACCTGGTGGCAAGTTCTCACGAAATAGAAATTAAATTCTAAAGAATCCGTCACAGATTCTTCAGAAATACATTAAAAGAACCAACACCAGATCGAATAGCCTCTATCAAATGAAGCTGTGCTAAAAAACAGATTCTACCATTCATTAAATTGCAAAAAGCCAGTGAGAGTATCCCAGTAAAAGGAGAAGACCATACTTTATGTGTCATTTTTGTTATCTCCCTTAAATATAAGGAGACAGGACCCAACTTGGATCAGTAACCAAATCGTATCACTCTTTATAAAATACTTATAAATCAATAAATGTGTCCACAGTGGAGTTGTTACAATAATTAATTAGCCTTATAATACAAACATTTATAGTCTAGAGACGATTCATTTTTAAGTTCAAGTAGGATCAGGAGACGAACTTCAAGCTCAATATCTAGTTTTTGTTTACGTTGTTAAAAAATGGCAAGTTTGAGAATTACACATTTTGTTTCGGACTGTAGGAATAAATTCAGGAAACGGAACTAATAAACTATTCCAAAGATAAAATGTTAAAATGCTGAAAGAAAATGTTCATCTGCAGTGCAAAATATTGCAAAATTCAAGCCGTGATCCATTCTGGGTACTGACATTGCAACAAGAGGCCCAGAGGGCCTGTATCCCTCACCTGAATATTTAAGCAGTCATAACAAAATATTCTCATTAAATATTATCTTGTACTACAAATATTTCACTCGCAAACTCTGTCGGCTCCATCTGTTGTAACAGCCAAATATTATTGTATGATTCTATGTTTTTTGGTTTCTTCTTCAGAAGTTGTTTGAAGTGTTTTGACATTTACCACTGTGACCTTGTAAGTACATTATGTTGGTCAAGGTCATTTTCTTTTTTAAACGTTGTCTGGCTCTATGCCAGTAAACCACCAGCCAAATATGAAGATTCTATACCTTTAAGTTCTTCAGATGTCGTTTGAAATTTGACATATTTTACCCCTGAGACCTTGAAAGTAGGTGTCAAGGTCATTTTCATTCTCAAACTTTGTCAATCTTTATCCCTGGAAGCAACCAGCCAAATATGAAGATTTTATACCTTTCAGTTTTTCAGAAGAAGTCGTATGAAGTGTTAGACACATTTGACCCCTGAGACATTGAAAGTAGGTCAAGGTCATTTTCATTCTCAAAATTTGTCAGGCTCTATCCCAGGAAGCTACCAACCAAATATGAGAGATTCTATACCTTTTAAATCATCAGAAGAAGTCATTTGAAGTGTTTGACACATTTGACCCCTGTGACCTTTAAAGAAGGTCAAGGTTGTTTTCACTCAAATTTTGTCTGCCTCTATCACAGGAAGCTACCAGCGAAATATGAAGATTCTATTAGAGCTGTCACGATACAATTTACCCACGATTCATATCTCGATATTTGTACCACAATTCGATTATTTCGATTCGATACACCTGTATTTTAAAATATAAACAAAATGAGATATATAAGTCGTCGATACCCGGAAACCCGCAGTGTTTCCACACTTTTGATTTGAAGCTTGCCGGAGCATCACAAATTGTCATTTCCTTACGGCGGATCACCATTTTGTTATGAATGCTTTGTGAAAATTGCATCCTCGCAGCCGATTGGTTGAGGGTTTAGAGATCAGCCAATGAAATTGAACATCTCACAGACGAAAATCCAGAAAAATATATCGTGAATCGAATCGAACATAAATAATCGCTGTATAAATGAATCGCAGTGAATCGTGACGCCTCAAGATTCTATACCTTTCAGTTCTTCAGAAGAAGTCGTTTAAAGTGTTCACCACATTTTACCCCCTTTGACATTGAAAGTAGGTCAAGGTAATTTTCGTTCTCAAACTTTGTCAGGCTCCTACAAACAAAGCTTTCAGCTAAATATCATGACTCTAGGCCTGTTCGTTCTTCAGAAGAAGTTGTTTAAAGGAAAAGTTGATGGATGACGGATGGAATGACGGACGACGCACCATGACATAAGCTCATTTGCCCTTCAGGCAGGTGAGCTAAATACTGGAAACGCTAATTGGTGACGCCCAAGTGTTCTCACATGAGCCCTGGGCGTTAGAACACCCATCAAAGTTCTTTTCTTGTTACAACCATAAACATATATATTTTATCCGTTGAATTTTCAATGAATGAAGAAATCGATAGTTGGGTGATCCATTTTGGGTACTGTCACCTTATTATATACCTAATATAATATGATGTAAATCAGCATAACCTGTGATTTGAAACAATTCTACACTCTTGTTTACGTGTGAACATCTGTAGCACACTTTTGTTTTTTAGCAACACCTACAATATATAAATGTACAAAGGACTAGATATAGTTTTGGCCTTTTTTGGCCCCCAAGTCCATTGAAATTAAAAATCTTCGATAGAACTTTCAAATGACAGATTCTTTAACTTTGAATACTTCCCCGGTACTATCATGTAAACATTTAGTTGTGTTTTCAATTATGGCTGCCATGGTAACCAGTTAATATTTGCATAAATAAATGAAATTTGCATTATTCAGTCAATTTTGACAGGCTTTCACCTACTTTTTTTCTTAACTACCATAGAGCGCATTCTTGAACAAATACTTCTCCTAAAGATGTATTACAGGTGCCTACACATTATCCTTTGATATTGAGATTGTTTAAGCATGCGCTGTATAATTTCCGGAAAAAAAAATACGCAAAATATGACAATATTCACCGAATATTAAACTTTTTCTTATTTATACAAATTTGAACTTATTACCATGGCAACAATAATAAGAAATGCCAATACCTATTTTCAAGAAAGAATTTGGGAAGTATTCAAAATTAAAGAAACAGTTGTTTGAAAGTGTATTTAAAGGTTTTGAATTTTTATGCATTTGGGGGCCAAAACATGCCCAAACCATACATAGTCCTTTTATCTACAAATTTGTCTTATTCAAAAGTACAATATGTGAAACAAAAGCTTCGATATGTGCTTCAACGACCCAAAGTTGGCAAACTTGAAATTTTTAAATAAATTGTCTGTGTTTGATTTTATAGTATACAACAAAAAGATCATTAATGAAAAGGAGCAGTGTTTTCCTGAAAAAGACCATTTTACTGTCAAAGCGAATAAAACACCAACATTGAACTGATTTATTACCGATACTATAGTAGGCAGTACAGTGAAGATAGCTGTACTTGCAAGCTGTTTTCAAAGGCCTGTAGTAGTACCTTTCAAAAGCTGTAAAATGCGTCATATCAGGGAATTATTTGTTTCATATATATTCTAATAATAGCCCAGACGATTATTTAGAACACATGATAAAACAGAAGTAGGGAGTAGGCGATTCTTGAAATCAATGGTAACAACTGTACTTCATGAAGTAATTTAAGGAGAGGCGATTGGAACATTTAACAAGTTTAAATAATTTTCATGTCTATTGCTTCTTCCATATACTCATTTAACAAGTTTTAAAAAAAAGCATGTCCATTGCTTATTACATATACTCATTTAACAAGTTTAAATTATTTCCATTTCTATTGCTTATTCCATATTCATTTAACAAGTTGTTTTTTTCCATATCCATTGCTTATTCTATACTCATTTTACAAGTTGTTGTTTTTTCATATCCATTGCTTATTCCATACTCATTTAACAAGTGTTTTTTCCATATCCATTGCTTATTGCACACTCATTTAACAAGTTTAAATAATTTTCATGTACGCTTATTCCATACTCATTTAACAAGTGGTTTTTTTTCCATATCCATTGCTTATTCTATACTCATTTAACAAGTGTTTTTTTCTTTCATATCCATTGCTTATTCCATACTCATTTAACAAGGTTTTTTTTCCATATCCATTCCTAATTGCACAATCATTTAAAAAGTTTAATGTCATTTGCTTATTCCACACTCATTTAACAAATTTTAACGTGTCCATCATTTATTCCATTACTGATGCCAATTCAGTAATAAGATTGCTCAAGTAATGTAATACAATTGAAATTAATCCTTGTTTGTTAATAGTTTTTAACATTACAATCACTCTATCTGCTGTTACTGGACTGAAACAAAAGGAAATGGAGAGTTAGGCGAAGGGGAGGTAATAGATGCAGACGTACCTAACAGCTGTTGTTGCTGCTGAGGAGTGACCTGTTTTACAGGCTGGGAACCTGGTGCACCCTGGATCTTCTGTTGCTGAAATGTAAATATATTTCATCAACTAGTTACTAATAGACTTCCAAAATCACCAATCTTCGTGTGACTATAGACATTTAAGGATCTCTATTCCACCGCCGCAGGCACTACACTAGAGAAGTAACGTCACATAACGTTACCACAATTGGCAAGCTACCCAAATTAATACACGGTCAGAAAATGGTTCCAATAGTACTTTAAAATTGAACTTGAGCATTTTCCTCTGATGGTATAACAAAAAAGATATTTAACAACATTTCCACCAAAGTGTTTGTTTTTACTGACATTCTAAAAAGTACATGATGACTTCAAAGTAAACATATCAGAAAATCATTAAGGGAAGTATGTCGACTAAAGCCTTCGCATGTGACAAACATTTTTTTCTTTCTACGAATGAGCACTGTACTCAGGTAAGACAATATTTAAGCATGTCAAATATTAATTGACTTTCAAAAATTGAAGAGTGTTTAGTTAATTTTCAACCAAATAGCGCACTACAGATGATATTCATGCATTTTATTGTGAAAATGCAGGTTTATGTCTCTCTTTGTTATGCCATCTCCTAAACCAGTTATCGAATGAATCAGAAGTTTCATATTTGCATATTGGTACTTTTTTTTTATTCCAGATTATGAATATAACTAAATTTAAATCCCAAATGAGGCCGGAAATGTCCCTAAACGCCCTTAGTCCTTTTTCTAATTAATCATGTTCATTGTTTTTTTGAAAGCCTGATCAACCAATAAATAGACTGAAGGACACAAACCTGGGTCATCATTGGCATATTAGGTGGAGTTGGCATGGCAACCTGTTGTTGGCCAGCCATTGTGTTAGGAGTGGGTTGCTGCATCTGTAACAATGGAGGTTACTACAAATCACAAACAGAACTTCTATTCAAGGACAGGTAAAAATAATGTAAAAAGGTTTTCCTTTCTACCATAATATATCTTTATTACATACTTGTCATGTTTTTCCAAAATCATGTTATAGATAAAGAATGAGACCAAGGACCTGAAATAAAGAAGCAATAATTGATTGATATATATGCTTTCACTACCTCTGGAGGTGTTAAATATAATAGCTAGTAGTATGTTAGTTTTAGTGCTAATATGGGTCTTGTGCTTATTCATTGTGTAAAAAAGCTGTTAGCTATTCAGGTGTGATGACGTTATCAACACTGCTGATGTGACTTTCCTGTCACCACTACATACCGGTGTGACAAGACTGTAAGCACTATAGGTGTGACAAGGATATCATTATCATAGGTGTGACTAGGCTATCATCACTACATGTGTGACAAGGTTATCGTCATTACAAGTGTAACTAGACCATCACCCTGTAATACAGGTGTGACTAGGCTATCACAACTACAAGTGTGACAAGGATATCATCACTACAGGTGTGACAGGGCTATCGTCATTACAGGTGTAACTAGACCATCACCCTGTACTATCGTTGCGACTAGGTTGTCACCACTACAAGTGTGACAAGACTATCATTTATTACATGTGTGACAAGATTGTTTACCACTTCAGTTGTGACTTATCATTACAGGTGTGATTAGAGTGTCATCATAACATGTGAACTACAGGTGTGACAAGATTGTTACCTATACAGGTGTGACTAGGCTGTCACCGCTATATTTGTGACTAGAATGTCACCACTACAGGTGTGACTAGAATGTCACAAATACAGGTGTGACTAGGCTGTCACCACTACAGGTGCGACTAGGCTGTCACGACAACAGGTGTGGCAAGGCTATTACCACTACAGGTGTGACAAGGCTATTACAACTTTAGGTGTGACAAGGCTATCACTACCACAGGTGTGACAAGGTTGTCACAACTTCAATGGGACAAGGCTATCACCACTACAGGTGTGCAAAGGTTGTCACCACTACAGGTGTGACAAGGCGATCACCACTACAGGTGTGACAAGGCTATCACCACTACAAGTATGACAACGTTCTCACTACTACAGGTGTGACAAGGCTATCACCAGTACAGGTGTGACAATGCTATCACAACTATGTGTATGACAAGGCGATCACCACTATTTGTGTGACAACGCTATCACTACTACAGGTATGACAAGGCTATCACCACTACAGGTTTGACAGCGCTATCACTACTACAGGTGTGAAAAGGCTGTCACTGCTACAGGTGTGACAAGGCTGTCATCACTACATGTGTGACAAGGCTATCACCATTTCAGGTGTGACAAGGCTATCACCACTACAGGTGTGACAAGGCTATCATCACTACATGTGTGACAAGGCTATGATCACTATATGTGTGACAAGGCCATTATCACTACATGAGTGACAAGGCTGTCATCACTTCATGTGTGACAAGGCTATCACCACTACATGAGTGACAAGGCTGCCATCACTACATGTGTGACAAGTCTATGATCACTATATGTGTGACAAGGCCATCATCACTACATGTGTGACAAGGCTATCATCAGTTCATGTGTGACAAGGCTATCATCACTCCATGAGTGACAAGGCTGTCATCCCTACATGTGTGACAAGGCTATGATCACTATATGTGTGACAAGGCCATTATCACTACATGAGTGACAAGGCTGTCATCACTTCATGTGTGACAAGGCTATCACCACTACATGAGTGACAAGGCTGCCATCACTACATGTGTGACAAGTCTATGATCACTATATGTGTGACAAGGCCATCATCACTACATGTGTGACAAGGCTATCATCGGTTCATGTGTGACAAGGCTATCATCACTCCATGAGTGACAAGGCTGTCATCCCTACATGTGTGACAAGGCTATGATCACTATATGTGTGACAAGGCCATTATCACTACATGAGTGACAAGGCTGTCATCACTTCATGTGTGACAAGGCTATCACCACTACATGAGTGACAAGGCTGCCATCACTACATGTGTGACAAGTCTATGATCACTATATGTGTGACAAGGCCATCATCACTACATGTGTGACAAGGCTATCATCACTTCATGTGTGACAAGGCTATGATCACTCCATGAGTGACAAGGCTGTCATCACTACATGTGTGACAAGGCTATGATCACTATATGTGTGACAAGGCCATCATCACTACATGAGTGACAAGGCTGTCATCACTACAGGTGTGACAAGGTGATTACCACTTCAGGTGTGACAAGGCTATCACCACTACATGTGTGACAAGGCTATCATCAATACAGGTGTGACAAGGCTATCATCACTTCATGTGTGACAAGGCCATCATCACTACAGGTGTGACAAGGCTATGATCACTATATGTGTGACAAGGCTATCACCACTACATGTGTGACAAGGCTATCACCGCTATATGTGTGACAAGGCTATCACCACTACAGGTGTGACAAGGCTATCACCATTACAGGCCTGACTATGCTGTAACCATTACAAGTGTAAATGACACTTAGGCTGTTACCACTACAGGTGTGACAAAGTTGTCACTTCTAGGACACCTATCACCACTAATCCCCCAATTAATGTTAAAAACGTAGGATAACATGTTACTGTAACTGTTTTTTTTGGTTTTGCTTTTGTTTGTCAGATGGGCCAAATTTAAGGTATTATTGCAACCAAGCAAATATTTCCATTGAATAACTCCTTTTTAAACTTAAGAGTGTTTTTACACACTACACAATCTCTAAAATATTACCATGAGTCAACAGAGTCAACCGACCATTGACAAAAAATATCATATGAAATCTAGCAGTTAAGCAGGTACACACCCAGGTATAAAATTAAGTACAAATGTAGGTGCTTTGTACTTGAGTTGAATCTATTCACATTCCGTATCAAGGGTTATAGAAATACAAATATCTTTTTGTTCTTTTAACTCATTTACCCCTAAAATTTCATAATGAACTATTCCAACCTTTGAAGTGAAAGAGTTTAAATGTGTCATCAGGGGTGAATGAGTTAATGTTGGCATGGAATATATAATAATTTCAAAGTTGAAAAGTTTGAACCTTTTATCAAATTGTCTTTTTGCTTTAAAGAATTAAACTATAATACAATATGACGTTAACAATGTGACTCATACACAAACAAGTACAACACATCATGCAAATCTAGGAAGACCCAAGCATGCAAACTGAAAGAGGAAGATAATGATCATCAGACAGGCAGCACATTTACTCATTAAAAAACAAAATAATGAAAAACCTCTTACATTCTTTCTATCAAAGTATCTGCTAAATGGTTGTACACATCATCAGTAACTGTTGATGTGGAGAAATTCAGAGATGAGAACAAAGCTTAAACAGGGACAATATTTTCAGAAACAAAAAAAAAACATAAGTAAGAATTGGTAATTAAGTGGAAAACTAATTCAGCCATTATACATTATAAAAGAAAAGTGAAATTTCAGATTTTCAAGTTGTGATTTAAATATTCACAATATCAATGTGATTTTTAAAAGAAAACTAAATTCACCGATAATAAAGAGAAAACTTCTATTTTTGAAATTACTGTACCAAAATAATGTTACAGAAGAGACAGAACGTGTAGCTGAAGAATTAAATAATTTGTGGTTTGGAAAATTAATACATTTACATTGACAAACTTTTGAGACTCTATTTCTGTATTAAATTTGCAGGATTTTCATTGATGTATTTAAGGTACAACCTTGACATTGTAAGATTGACATCTGTGAGGTAAAGCAAGGGTTTGTTCTGATATTATAGACCTTATATAAAGAGGTTGACCTTCATATTACACGACTGATATGGACATGAACGACCTTGACCCTAAGGGTTTCGCCTTCACATTGACACATTGCTGATCTAAAAATGGTGGACTTCAGACAATGAAATCAACAATTTATACACCAAGGGTTTGACCTTGATGTAATGACCTTGACATTGTAACCATGGTGATGGGGTAGGGGGAAGCTGTACCTGCTGCATTGCCATAGACACGCCCTGGGTGTATGGCCCCCGTGGAGGCTGAGGGCCCTGCTGTTGTTGCTGTAGCATCTTCGACTGTGATAAGAGACAAAACCTTATCTTTCACAATTAATATGCAGGCACTTGGGTGAAGAATTTTAAAGAAAATTACTCCAGATATATCTTAAGTTCATGCCAGTATGATAAATCACTACATATTGATACATAAAGCTATCGTCATGAGCTGTCAAAGCTTCATCCAGAAACAAACCTTCCCAAATGAAGTCCCTAGCAGGTACTAAACACTGAAAATCACTGATAGGATTGTTTTGGTTCCAAAAACTATATTCACTCGACCATTAAAAAAAAAAAAGCTTAATCTTGAATCCATGCAATAAAATTTTGATTAATTTTAAATTTTAACTAGCTGCAATTTGGTATACCAATAAACTGTCTGTCTGTCTGTCTGTCTGTCTACCTGTCTGTCTGTCTGTCTGTCTGTTATACCCTATATAACATCAGTCAGTGTAAATTTGAATTATTAAAAAAATAAAAATCATTAATAATATGAATTAAGAAAAAAACCCATGAGGAAATGTTATAAACTTTTTGCCTCTTTTAAAAGTCTATCTAATGAAGTCTGATAGTGGCCAAACACTTAATTAGGATTGTTGTAAGTCAAAAGTATATACCATGGAACAGTTTTCTGAGGTAAAGTAAAAGGTTAATATCGTTATATACGTGTTTATACAGTACTGTACTAAAATACCACACCGTGAGTATATCAAACTCCAAAATATTGTACGTCCCAATAATTTTTCCAGGAATTTGCATTCCAAAATATTTAATTCAAAAAGTAATTTCTGGAATTCACCGACATGTTTTGGTCAGAAATGCTGTTAAAATTAATAATTAAGAACAAAATCATGATAATACAGATGGGAGTATATGATATACAACAGTGACCAGCATGCAAAGCACCTGAAGCAGTCTATAGCTACAACCTTAGCATATCACCAACATACCGGCCAAGTCTGGGTATTTTTGGAATTTATATCCCCAGGTATAATTTTAAAATCTGTGGAATTACCTACTGTTTGATTTTTTTGCTCAAGATTTTAATGCTAAAATTTAATTCATTACCATAGAACAGTTTAAAATCTGGCATTTTAAACGATTATTTCATATAACTTATTTGTACATTTAGATATTTTTAGATCTAGCACATTGGACCATTTTGAAAGATTGATGAATTCAGCATTTTCTGTACCTTCTTTCTCAAATACAAAAATAAAACTGATTGGTTTTTTTCAAATTGCTTATCACTCTCATTAAAGAAAGTGCCATCATAAAAATCAGTTTCAATGGGGGGTTTCTAGTCATGATTTATTAAGTACATAATTATTTCTGATTTTAAGCAATGATAACAATTTTAAAAATTATCATCAGTGTATGAAACTCTGTAAATATCTGCTAATTAAGTGTTGTCATATATATATAGTTTACACAAAAAAACTCATTCCCCCCTGAAATTTCATAATGGACTATTCCAACCTTTGAATTGGAAAAGTTCAAATGTGTCTTCAGGGGTGAATGAGTTAAGGGGAAAAAATATCCTCAGTGCTTATATTATTTTACTTTTTGGTTAATTATGGTCAACTCAGCATTTTCTGTTATGTAGCATGTGTACCATCAGATGTAAGAAACCCCTTTTCCTTCACATGACCTTATGCTAAGTCAGAATGTCCCCACTTTGTAATCATAAGCACTGTTGAGTACCTCATGGAATAAAAATTATTACTTTAAAACGAAAAATATTGAGATAATATATCATAACTAGTTATTAAAAATAGTTGCCTTTTTGAAATTTATGGTTAAACAATGTGAATTATAGCATGGGCTTTAATTTACTACAAGCATATAATAACTACCAAAATTGCAATAATCTGCACAATTTAATTCTAATTAAGCATTTGTCTCATTAAAGCTGCATTATCCAGATTTTTTTTTATATATTTTCTTGCTCTGCATTAATACCAGAAAAAAAAAATTACAGCACAGGTTAGCCATAAAGTTATTAATTTTCCTCCATTAAAGCAACAGAAAAATCCTCATTAAATGATAAGTGATCTCAGATGGAATTTGGCGCATTGAAAGATCTTCATTAATTCTATGTCAGATTGATTTTCTATTATGTGTTTGGATGAGTCATATAAATAGTAAATGCATGATGTGGTTACTTTCATGTGAAATTTGAGAACGACTCCGCCAACACAAAGGAAAAGCACTAACAAAATTCAACTCTCAAAAGTCAAGATGGCCTCCTGTTGGCCATCTTGGTTTTCCAATCAGTCCTAAGATTAAATATGCACAACTATGACAGAGACCATGGGAAACCTATATGTTAACTTCATAACAATCCTTTGAATACTTCATGGGAAATAGCGATAACCAGCTGTTGCACTCTTTTCGATCAGTCCCAAAATTCAACATTTACAACTAGAGACGATCAATGAGGAACCTAAATGTTAAATTTGAGAAAGATACCCTCAGTACTGCCCGAGACATAGTGCTGTATATACCGTATAAAGACCACAGACAAAGGGTGATTTGAACAGCCCATGATCATCTGATGGTGGGTGGCTAAAAAGTTACTGTATAGCGGTTATATTTAGCGGGGGTTTTAATTTCGCTACATTTGCGCTTTGACTAATATTCGTGAATTCTAAATACCAGCGAAATTATCGAAAATGTTAACAACTTTTATGGACCTTATCACAACATGTTATTAACAGATTATCACCGGACAATTTGGCAGTCCATGTTAACACAACACTTACATGTAAGTGGCCACGACATATTATTTGTACAGTTTACTCCTACAAAGGTACATAAACATTTGATTTTCTTTCGAGTGAAGTCACTGGGGGATGACGACGCTCAGGATCAGTGTTTTCAAACGTTTTACCTGTATTTCGAGGTTTAACCCTTAAATTATGACAATCAAAATACTTTGCACGACACATGGGATTTGGGTGCACAGCGAAATTTAAACACCCAACCCCGCGAATATGTACCGAATACGAAACCGCGAAACAATGATCCCGCAAATTTAAAGCACTATACAGTAATATATATATATCTATTTCATTCTGTCTGAATCAAATTACAAAGCACCACCTCCCAGTAATCCTATGTAGTTGGAATGAACATAACCAGAGATTTATAATGAAGAACAAGCTCGAGGATTCCAGACCAAAAGGAGACATGAGAGAGAATAAAATGTGAAAACTCTCTGGCAGGCCAGTTAGGAAGAGGCAAGAATTGTTCTCGACAGGCGAGTAGAAGCACCAACAGAGTACAGGTATTTCATAAGAAGAAAGTTAACAACGTTAAGGTTTAAAATGACTCGTGATACATATACAAGTTTTTTTCTAAGATCTAAGGACAAAATTTATCATAATTAATGGATAATGCAGTTTTAAAAGCTATTTGAGTCTATACTAAAACGTTTATAACTGATCAACTATCACATACAGATGCACACAGCTCTGTGTTTTGGGGACCAGTACTTTCAAAATGCCATTCAACATCAATGTAGTGAAAAGTCAATTCTACTTTCTTTTCTACTTTCTATTAAAATATATGAACATCTGAACATCACTCATAGATATATGTTTGCATAACAGAATTTTCCACTAGTAAATTAGAACTCTAGTTTGATTAAAAACTTTATTTCAATAATGTCAGAATCTAACTATATGTAATTGCAAATTTTTCGCAAATCATGATCATAAAAAAGTAATTTTCATTTTCGAGATTTAGCAAAGTCTTGTTTGCTGAGCAATTATTTATTATTCATTCTTCAGGTTAAAATTTCTAACACCCTAGCTAACCATCATGTTGCGTGCTGTCAGATGTTCATGCAAGAACCTATAAGATAGCTAAATATATGACAAACGGAAGCAAGAAAGGGATTTACATCAGCAAACCACCTATCATAATAGGTAGGAATTCAGAGAATGATATACAAACACTTCTAGGATTTCTAGGAAAGTCCCTTACAGTAATTCAATCAAATACAAGCTAAGAATGTCTTGAAAATCTACCATAATTAGAATTTTCTTCATCCAATTCCGATAGTGGAATAGCAATACATTGCATTTCAACCCACAAAACAAATTTCAACTGAATGTTCATTATGAAGAACTTTAAAAGAGTTGACCAAGATATAGGTAGGGCCTTACTACAACACCGTACACTATAGACCAGGCTCAGAACTAGAAATATGCAAGGCAGACTTATTCAGCATACTCAAAGTTCAACTCTGTCATATGAATTTAATGCTCAATTTAGATATTTCATCAATTTATATTTTTGTTCTATAACAACTCAGATAACATTATTTCGTAAATTATCAGGAAAGAATTGTGAAGATCAGATTCAATGAAAATGCATTAACCTCTATATCAAGGTGATAATTTCAGTGAGCAGTGAGAGAAGACCTTCTAATGATATGCTTAGGGTATGTATACATCGCCAGGGTTACAAGTTTGCATGCATGCGAATACCTTCCATCACCCTACGCTACGACAACATGGTATAGGTTGTTATGGATACAGTCCAGTGGCGGACCAACCTTGACCTTGTGAGTATAGATGACATTGCGGATTCCGTTGACAAAGGCCGTCTGATCGTTGGGGATTAGACCAATGAAAGCCTTACGCTTGCTGCTGAACAGGAGGAGGAGGACGCGGACCTCACACTGACTGCTCGAGGGAAAGTGCACACATCCAGCCTGAAAAGTTAAGTAAATAATAATAAACAAGGCTAAAGCGGAACATAATATGCCAGTCATACATTGATATTAAAGCAGTTGTCTGTATGGTTGTACATAATCGGCCATAACTCCATAAATTACGGTTGGACAATGGTGGTTATCAAACTTGTCCGAGCTATCATGAAACTTGTAATGAACCATCCTATTAAATTTGAAGTAAATCTGTAGAAAATCTACTCAAGATTTTGAGCAGACACTTTTTTGGCAATTGAATAACGGGCCATAACTCCATAAATTACTGTCCGTTTATTGAACTTGTTCGAGCTTTCATGGTAATGAACCTTGCTGGCTATGAAGTTTGAAGTTAATTCGTTGTAAACTACTTGAGATATCGACCGAACCCTGTTCGGGCCCGCCCACTCACATGATAACATATATATTACATCCCGTCATTCGATGGCCGTATAAAAATAGGCTGACAAATAATGACAAAGATGGGGGGGGGGGTTCATAACAAATGTGATCAAACAAAGAAGAATATCAAGAATTCATAATACACATATAACTGTAAAAACTTGTTCATAACTATGCTAAAAGCAATTTTATTACTTCATAAAAGGATTATATAGCATCTTTTATGAATATAAATAAATCAACATCATTGGTAGCCCAATGATCATCCGAGCATATGCTACTGGCTTAATATCATCATCCTTGGCCTCTTGGTTATGCAAAATAAGTTGGAAGTGCAAGCCTGATAATAATCTCTGTACTTCAACAATTAGAGTGTGTACCAGTAACACCAGAAGATGCGTCAATAGTAGTCATAGACTAATGGTATGACGTCGACAACGGAGAGTTAATGGTGAGTTCGAGCATGATTAGAGTACGCGACCAAGTGGAAATGTGTTACTTACAAAACCAGTCTGCATGACTTTGTAGAGGTTACGCAGGGCCTCCAAGTTGTGGTTGTTGAAGTGGAACCCCACCTGTCTCGATTTTTTAAACAAGGGAGTTAACTGCGAGGAGTTGAGCAAGGACTGTGGTATCAACTGCATGATCAGATCTGTTGGCCAGTTGGAAGCATTGCTGCCAAAGGGGGAAAAAACACATTCAGCATCCACTACCAATGAATACATTCTGTATACGTTGTTCTAAAGTAAAGAATAGAATCTTACGCATGAATATTGACAACAACCAAATAAGTTGACCTCCGGTCCGGCCCAATATTGTGCCCGAAGAAAGCTCAAATGTTTACAGAGCTAAGTTTGTAGCGGTGCTATTTTCGTAGTATTGTAAACCATGGACATATTTATTTTCACCTTAGTTTATTGGGAGAGTAAGTTGTGATTTCAAATATATCACATTTTATCACATACCTGTTGAATCTTGTTATAGTAATACAAGCAATTTTCAGACCATGAAATACAACGTTCTGTATTGCACATGTGTAATACAGAATGTTGTATTTACCTACTAGCCGGAACTACTTTTTATGGGAATCCTCTTGTCATGTATGGCGAACTGAAAAGTTCCCGGTATTTGCAAAAAATATCAAAGTTTATAAAATCTTTGTATCGATCTCTACCAAATACGGAAGGGAAGGTCTGTGATAAAAGCAAGACCACACACTTATGTTTTTCTAACGAATCAGAAAGCACTCATAGATTGCGCGGACGAAAATATTCGTCCGCGCAATAAACTTGTGCTTTCTGATTCGGTAGAAAAACACACAAGTGTGTGGTCTTGCATATATATTTATATGTATCAAGATTTATCTAATGAAGTCCATGAAAGTTGATGTGTTGCCTGCAACCTGTCCGGTGAAATGATTATACATCATATAATGAAGGAATAAAGGGCACTAATAATAATATCTGTGGCTGTATTATTGTAGCCTTATCGAAGATTCGTGAATTCTGCAAGGCATCTAAGTTGTGTAGAAAGTATACTGGACAAATTTTTATCAAAACCTATTCATTTTGTCATTTCAAAAACACCACCCAATGAAATCACAGCTGTCTCATTGTATTATATATACATGTATGCAAGGATTTGGCCAAGCATTGAAACTGAGGAAAGGACTTGGGTAGAAACTGTTTTTGGCTACGTTAATTTTACAAAATGTCAGAACGAGAGTAACTCTTTCTTTGATCATTTTGAATTGAAGAACAGTTTAAATCCCTGTTTTTATAATGTTAATTGATAACGAAATTAACAACTGCGATGTATTTAAGTTTGAATATCGTTAAAGATGATCGAGAATCCTCTATGTGATTTCCCCTTAATAATACCATGCTGAAATATGGTTTTACACATCCAGTGAATTTACACTTCTGCTTATACACAGATGTCAAACATGGTTGGGAATTGATTAATAAGCACACAACACGATAATGAAGCTACAACAGGGGAATGGTACACAGGTACTACCCAATGATACTGCCATCAATTTATAAGAATAACTTCAAACAAAACAAAAAATTATTTTGCTCTACATGTTTTTCACTTAAATACAATATAAGTTGATTCTATTTACATTACTGGGTCTGTTAGTCCACTGGATAACTGACATTGCAGTGACCTGGACACTTTGGGTGGGGCAGGTCCTGTAGATTTCATCTTTTCCTGCCATTCAAGTCGACCTGCAAATAAAGATCAACATCTGGTGACTGATCTGACAAAGAAGTAACAATGTTGTACTATTGGTCTGAAAAAGTGGTATAAATGTCTTGTTTTGATCTGACAAATCAGTAACAATATATAACTATCGATCTGACAAATCAGTAACAATATATAACTATTGATCTGACAAATTAGTAACAATATATAACTATTGATCTGACAAATTAGTGACAATACCTTACTATTGATCTGACAAAGTAGTAACAATACCTTACTATTGACTTGACAAATTAGTAACAATACCTTACTATTGATCTGACAAAGTAGTAACAATACCTTACTATTGTCTTGACAAATTAGTAACAATACCTTACTATTGACTTGACAAATTAGTAACAATGTCATATTTTGACCTGAAAAAGTAGTAACAATACCTTACTATTGATCTGACAAATTAGTAACAATGTCTTATTTTGACCTGAAAAAGTAGTAACAATACCTTACTATTGA
>NW_018406904.1:421618-584015 GCF_002113885.1 Mizuhopecten yessoensis
TTGATCTGACAAATCAGTAACAATATATAACTATTGATCTGACAAATCAGTAACAATATATAACTATTGATCTGACAAATCAGTAACAATATATAACTATTGATCTGACAAATTAGTAACAATACCTTACCATTGACTTGACAAATTAGTAACAATGTCTTTTTTGACCTGAAAAAGTAGTAACCCAGTTGTAAGGATTTTAATTAACACATACCCTTGTTCAGAACTACGTTTCACAGGCAGTTAGATACAACTCTTTACTCAGAGGCTTCTGGTCATCAGTCATTGTGGCATAACATCATTAATTGTTATTCACGTTTTCAAATTTTTAAAGATACCCATTTTACTTTGTTGGAATGTCCAGCAATAATTTTCATATTTCAACTTTTTAAAGATACTAATTTTACTTTGTTGGAGTGTCCAGCATTTTATCTCTTCAATTTAAAGACGATAGTACTAAAACAAAAGCTGTTTCAACATTACTTTTACGTACAAACTTATGCCCGAATTAACCTGCTTACCTGCCCAAATGATCTTCCTGTCCCTCATCCCAGTCGGAGCCTGGTTGGGCAGTGTCATTGCCTGAGCACCAGCAGGTAGGCCAATGTTGGCTGTTGGATCATGTGGCATTCCCCCAGACGATGATATGCTGCTTTGCTGGACCATAGACTGGCTGACTGGTTGCAGTGGGTTAGGGACATCAGTGACCGAAGCAATGGCCTGGCTCGACATCTGATCGGGATTAATGCTTGCTGACGGAATGCTGACCTGAATTGGCATCTGTGTCTGTTGTTGTGACTGCTGCATCGGATGAGCTTAAAAAGCGTAGTAATCAGATAAATTAAATAAAGTAAACAAGAAGACGCTGTCGTCGATATCCCCCGCTCGCATATCAACGTCGTTAAAAACATGAAGCGTAAATATATAGGTCAAAGTCAACATCTGCAAAATGCATTCAGTAGAGCAACCCTACATGTAGATACACAATTGATGCAAGCATAATCAGCATAGCACTTGTAGTAGGCAAGATATACAATAAATGAGAGCGATTCTTCTTAACCAGGTACATGGACAGACGCCTCACAGACCCCATTTCTATATCCCTCGCCAACGACAATAACTTACAAATATACAATTGAATGTATGTAATTGCTCTGATAAAAGAATTATCTGTACAGAAGTATCAGTGTATAATTTATATAACTCTCATTCTGTGTTGTACTATTTTTAAGCAGTTTTGAATCTGTCCAGATCATTTATTTTTTGTATATTGGCAGTGTTACTTGGTGTAATATAACTGTTTGCTGATGTAATGAACTAGAGCATTCAAATAAACAAGAATACCAGGAAAATAGCACAGCCTAAAAAATAGCTATTATATCATTGAACAAGAATACCAGGAAAATAGCACACCCTCAAAAATAACCGTTACCACTGAACAAGAATACCAGGAAAATAGCACACCCTCAAAAACAGCCATTACCACTGAACAAGAAAACCAGGAAAATAGCACACCCTCAAAAATAGCCACTACCATTGAACAAGAATACCAGGAAAGTAACACACCCTCAAAAATAGCCATTACCATTGAACAAGAATACCAGGAGAGTAGCACACCCTCAAAAATAGCCATTACCATTGAACAAGAATATCAGGAAAGTAGCACACCCTCAAAAATAGCCATTACCATTTAACAAGAATACCAGGAAAGTAACACACCCTCAAAAATGGCCATTACCATTGAACAATAATCCCAGGAAAGTAGCACACTCTCAAAAATAGCCATTACCATTGAACAATAATACCAGGAAAATAGAACACCCTCAAAAACAGCCATAACCACTGAACAAGGATACCAGGAAAATAGCACATCCTCAAAAACAGCCATTACCACTAAACAAGAATACCAGGAAAATAGCACACCCTCAAAAATAGCTATTACCACTGAACATGAATACCAGGAAAATAGCGCACCCTCAAAAACAGCCATTACCACTGAACAAGAATACCAGGAAAATAGCACACCCTCAAAAATAGCTATTACCACTGAACAAGAACAACAGGAAAATAGCACACCCTCAAAAACAGCCATTACCACTGAACAAGAATACCAGGAAAATAGCACACACCCAAAAACAGCCATTACCACTGAACAAGAATACCAGGAAAATAGCACACCCTCAAAAATAGCTATTACCATGGCTAAAAATTCAGGAGTTCATGTACTATAGAATAGTTGCTTCGAAAAAAGAAAAGAAAAAAGAATATTTTAACAATCTGTTTCAAAATCATACCGGGACAAGGACCTGCCTGAAAGTGATTCTTAGTAGTGAGATTATGCTGTGGTTGTATGGACAAACAATCTTCCAGTTTACATTATTATCTTCCTAAGCCAAATAAAATCTTGTTAACAAATGCAAGTTATCAAGAGTCAGTAAAAGGATCACTATATTCAAAACAAGGGCACCGCAAAGGGGTACAAAATACGCCCGTCACATGTTGAATGACCAGTTGTTTGTATGGTTGAAATATGAAATATTTCTGAGTAATTAACGGTAAAGGAGAAATAATTTTTCAAACATGATAGATCAGTACGTGTTATACAACATCATGGAATGGATGTCGTATTGCATTATTGAAACCAAGGGGAATAACTCTATTGATAGTGAAATATTCGGGACGCATAACTCCAATGATTATGATGAAGAGATCAAGCGGACACTGTTTCGGAAAATAGAAAACGCCCGCCCAGCCGTACAGGTTGAACTGGGCAACACTATATGCTCACTCCCCCAACACCCAATTTTATGCAGGGCATAAAAGAATACAATACGAGTTATCCTTTATATTCACTTTCTACAATATAGTTACATGCAGAGCAACATATACTATATACTGAATGAAGAGACACAAACTTACCACCGTATCTGTTTTGCATGTCAACCTTCAACAAACAAGGGAGGATAATAGTATTAGTATCAACGCAGAAGTCACAACTTTCCATATTTACGAAATTCCAAATGGATTTAAGAATGAGCTTATAAGAGTCTTAAACAGACATATTTATTGACCTGCCTTCTTGAACTGTATAACATCCATGATAGTATCTAAATGTTGAACAATGTCTTAAGGAATAGTCATGGTCACCTTTCATTTGTGATTCACACTCCATACAAATAATGTCACGTGCCAAGTAGTAATTACAGACGACAGCGTTTCTTACCTGTGGTCTCACTGTTGTAGTTGGTCTAGGTATGCTTTGGGGTAAAGTGTGTTGTTGTTGTTGTTGCTGCTGTTGTTGTTGTTGCTGTTGTTGCTGTTGCATCAATCGCTGTTGCTGTGCCTGTTGCTGTGCCTGTTGCTGTGCCTGCTGTTGTTGTTGTTGTTGTTGTTGTTGTTGTTGCTGCTGCTGTTGCTGCTGCTGCTGTTGCTGTTGTTGTTGTTGTTGTTGTTGTTGCTGCTGCTATAATACAACATGATATAAAACGCTGTGTACTTTGATAATTTTCCCTGATGGAATTGAAGCAAATCTACTTCAAATATTTCAAAGATATTTTATCAAATCAATATTACTGTGGACCAAACTTTTATAAAGGCTAGCTATAACGCTGTTCTATCCTCGTTAATTGTAATAGAGTGTAGATAGGGTATGGATAATGTCAATGTTAACGCAGTGTAGACAGGACTGATCCTTCGTCGATAGTGAATAATTTAGGACATGTACTTAAGATTTGCATTTTAATGTGCATGATTAGGGACTGATCAAAATATAATTTGACAATAATTTTGATGACAAAGATTCTTTTTCATTTCACCTCAAAAAGTAGATGTCCAAAGCATATTGAATAGCGAAAGGATCAATGTAAATAGGTTTGGGTGAGAAAACTCAAATAGTTTACATGTGGCATTCCCCGGAAGCCTCTAACTTTAACAGAAAGTCAATGAAGTCACAGTGACGTTTTAAAGATTTATTTGGGCCCATTATAAGGTCCCTTTTCCTGGATAATTTCTGCTGTACTTTCCTAAAAACAATGAGAAAACATGCTTTCTGTGTGTGGTAAATTCTGAATTCACAAGGCAAAAAGGCACAGGCCCTTGAAAAGAGGTAAATAAAACAGATGCATTTTGAATTTGACATAATGTGTATGGAAAAAGTGTTACGTATGATCATCAACAGTAATACCTGTCTCACAAAAGTTTGACAAAATATGACCAAAATATGATGCAGGTAAGCATTATTAATGCAGCAATCACAAATCTGGTCGTCAGCCTTATTCAGCAAGTACTCTAGAAGACATATCTTACCTTTATTATTGGAAAAGCATTCAGCCACTTTATAGCAAGGCACGAATGTGGTGAATTTGTAGTATTTGAATATAGTCAGAATATACACATGTATGTACATCTTTGGAAATTGGGCTGTTTTATAATTCTAAGCTTCACAGTGTTTCACTGATAAATGTTGGTACCTGCATGTGTTGTTGATCAAGCTGACTAGGTGGAACCATCCGAACTTGCTGTGAGGGCTGGTTATGCTGCATCTGCTGTGCAATGTTAAGTGGCTGCTGCTGCTGCTGCTGTTGCTGCTGCTGCTGGATGGGTATAGACTGACTGTGGGGGGAGGGTGGCAACTGGGACATCCCTGGACCTGTCAGAGATTAATAAAATCTATTACCTGTAACTGAGCGAAATTGGTTAACATAATTCCAACTGAGGCATAAGCTACAGTTGAATGCTTCGGCGTAAAAATGTAGTTCACCCTTACAAAGAAGACAACGTATTTCACAGTGTATATTAATATATTTTATCTACAACACCAGATATCCAACAACATGAAAACAATACATAATCTGAGCATGAACATCGCTTTTTTCCCAATTTTTTTGGATACGCAAAATATTCGAGCAGAAGCTATTTTCCAGATTTTTTCTGCCTCAAAAAGTACCTGCACAAATTACATAGGCGTGCAAATTACATGGGTTTTCACGGTAAGGACAAAACAGAATATTTATAACGCAGATTGTCAATTTCAATTCCTCAAATGTCACATAAAGGTACCAGACAGATCAGATGAGACAGAAAAATTTAGTACTGGTATGACGTGGGATATCTCTGTCAGAGGTGCAAGAAATTGAGGATATCAAACAAGTTGTCATAACATACAAATTTTCTAAAAAGCCATTAGGCTGTTAGTTGACCTTCTTCCAACTCATAATAAAAAATATTACAAAAAAATATACATTGAGCTGAAACCATGAGTAGAATTTTGCTTCTTTATTCTAACTAAAATCCTAAATCTCTTACCTTACTTTTTTTTATTTGGTACATTTGACTATTGTGAGTGTTGGTCGATTTTATTCACTAGACAAAACCTGATGTGTTAACTGGGAGATATGTAGCCACTAACCTGATGTGTTAGCTAGGAGATATGTAGCCACTAACCTGATGTGTTAGCTAGGAGATATGAAGCCACTAACCTGATGTGTTAGATTGGAGATGTGTTAGTTGGGAGATCTGTAGCCACTAACCTGATGTGTTAGCTAGGAGATATGAAGCCACTAACTTGATGTGTTAGATTGGAGATCTGTAGCCACTAACCTGATATGAGTAGAATTTTGCTTCTTTATTCTAACTAAAATCCTAAATCTCTTACCTTACTTTTTTTTATTTGGTACATTTGACTATTGTGAGTGTTGGTAGATTTTATTCACTAGACAAAACCTGATGTGTTAACTGGGAGATATGTAGCCACTACCCTGATGTGTTAGCTAGGAGATATGAAGCCACTAACCTGATGTGTTAGATTGGAGATCTGTAGCCACTAACCTGATATGAGTAGAATTTTGCTTCTTTATTCTAACTAAAATCCTAAATCTCTTACCTTACTTTTTTTTATTTGGTACATTTGACTATTGTGAGTGTTGGTCGATTTTATTCACTAGACAAAACCTGATGTGTTAACTGGGAGATATGTAGCCACTACCCTGATGTGTTAGCTAGGAGATATGAAGCCACTAACCTGATGTGTTAGATTGGAGATCTGTAGCCACTAACCTGATATGAGTAGAATTTTGCTTCTTTATTCTAACTAAAATCCTAAATCTCTTACCTTACTTTTTTTTATTTGGTACATTTGACTATTGTGAGTGTTGGTCGATTTTATTCACTAGACAAAACCTGATGTGTTAACTGGGAGATCTGTAGCCACTAACCTGATGTGTTAGTTGGGAGATCTGTAGCCACTTACCTGATGTGTTAGCTGAGAGATATGTAGCCACTAACTTGATGTGTTAGCTGGGAGATATGTAGCCACTAACTTGATGTGTTAGCTGGGAGATATGTAGCCACTAACCTGATTTGTTAGCTAAGAGATCTGTAGCCACTAACCTGATGTGTTAGCTAGGAGATATGAAGCCACTAACCTGATGTGTTAGATTGGAGATCTGTAGCCACTAACCTGATGTGTAAACTGGGAGATTTGTAGCCACTAACCTGATGTGTTAGCTGGGAGATCTGAAGCCACTAACCTGATGTATTACCTTGGAGATTTGTAGCAACTAACCTGATGGGTAAGCTAGGAGATATGTAGCCACTAACCTGATGTGTTAGCTGGGAGATATGTAGCCACTAACCTGATGTGTTAGATGGGAGATCTGTAGCCACTAACCTGATGTGTAAACTGGGAGATTTGTAGCCACTAACCAGATGTGTTAGCTGGGAGATCTGAAGCCACTAACCTGATGTATTACCTTGTGGAGATTTGTAGCCACTAACCTGATGTGTTAGATGGGAGATCTGTAGCCACTAACCTGATGTGCTAGATGGGAGATATGTAGCCACTAACCTGATGTGTTAGATGGGAGATCTGTAGCCACTAACCTGATGGGTTAGATGGGAGATCTGTAGCCACTAATTACCTGATGTGTTAGGTGGGATATCTGTAGCCACTAACCTGATGTGTTAGCTGGGAGATCTGTAGCCACTAATTACCTGATGTGTTAGCTGGGATATCTGTAGCCACTAACCTGATGTATTACCTGGGAGTGCTGTTGAAGGAACTTTAAAGGGACCCGGATTCTGGTCCACAAATGTCGTCATTGGAGGAGCTGGGGAGAGTTGATGTGTTCCTGGGCTCAGAACAGATGCTATAATAAGACGCAAAGATATTTATTACTTTTACCAAGCATTTAAATTCAAGTGTATGTAATTTACAATGTATATATCCCCCTCTGACCAACAAGATATGCATTTACATGTAACCTTGAAAATTTATCTTTAAAAGTGATAAAAACAGATTCCAGAAAAATCTCACATTTTTTTGCAATATTGTATCTCATACTCTCCTTCCTAATCCAGTATTGTCACAACAAGTTCTATGACTGGGAGCAGTGACATGTGGATTACATTACTGGGAAGACAATGATTGTTAGTGTGGGTGTCATTCCAAGACAGGTATGTTCCGATTTTTTGACACTGAGAAAGTATAAAATAGATGTAAGTATAAATGGTTGCTACGGTAACGTGAGATAATTGTAGCTTACCTGTCTTGTCTTGTTCTGGGGCTGGACTGGGAGATCTTTCTGTAACATATCAATGTAAACTTCAATCAATTTCCCCTGATGAACATATAAACAGGTGAAAGCACTAGAGAGGTACTAAAAAACTCTTTTGTAATTTCTTTTATTTTTAACCATCACAGGGACTTTTGATGTTATGTGTATTAATATACTGTATATAATATCTTCAGCGTTTTATATGGCCAACACTTTACCTTCCAGTTGGTAGCCATGTAACAGAACAAGATGGCGCGGGTCTATAGTGTACTCCTTGGCTGAAACCATGCTGATCTCGGGGGTGGTGGACTGCCAATGAAACAGGATTCACAACATCAATATCTCAGATCACACGCATCACCTTAATTATCCCTTTAAATTTCACCTCTATGTAACTTGAGTAGACTCTACCATGCATTGATATGGATGAGTCCATTATGGTCTACAGCGGTGAAAGGGTTAGACTACAAACCCTTTGTTAACTGTAGATTAGTAACTCTTTACTATTTGATGCACTACCTTTATACTTTTTGTTAATACATGCGATTTGGGAAAATGTTTTAACAAGTTGTCAGGGAAAAAAAACCTATTTCTCATATTTCCTCTGATGAATTAAGTCAAAATTTGGATCTCAAAATAGCCTATGGAAATATATACATTGTAGATAAGAAATTTAGCTAAAAAGGTTCACAATCCAGTAACATGCCAGTGAACAAACCAAATAATGACTTTGGAACAAACAATGTATAAATAAATGTCAAAGTTTGATTACTGTACATGAACATTTTCTATAACAGAATCTACATTTTGTAAATCTAGTGTTTTGCACTGACTTAATAAGATGATCTATATATATCAGGTGTGGTAAACAATATACTAGCATTCATGACTGAAATTCTCAATTGTCACCACAGATTTCAAAATTTGAGTATTTTAACAATTTTGGAAAATTCAATAATTATCATCCTGAAAACTTGTAGTTTTATTTTTGTATGTGTATATACTGTATACTGTACAAGTATCCTACCTCCTCGTAAAGCCTCTGTAACGCTGACAGCCTCCGAGGGGATACTATAGACAGGTTAATATTCCTCTGAAAAATCAGCATAAAAAGAATAACATTAGCTAGCTACATACATTTGGGAAATATCAATATCAAACAACGATATTGTGTACTTATCGAACTAAACAAAACAAAATAAATTTTCAGAGAAACCACAACGTCAGAAACATAACGAAGACAAAGAATTAAGGCTTAAAAGACTTTTTAAACAATAAGGAGATGACAAACCTGTTTAACCTTGTTTAATGTCATTAAAAATTACATGCATGTGTGTGTGTGGTAGTATAGGGTGGGGGGAGTGATGCAAAGGTTATTCTTGGAACGTTCATCTTCACATTTAGACAGAGTTACTTTTCCATCAAAAATTATGGTCTTTTTTCATTTTTTTAAATGGACTTAATTAAAAAGAAGATGCATCAAATTTCAATGTATTGTAGTGTTATCATTAAAGCTAGAAATTCTACTTTGTCATTTAATTCAGCTGACATTTAATACACCTTTAATGGCCCTATAAACCGTTTAATAAAATATATTGAATCGGTCAACACTCATTTGGCTAAATTTGAAAAATAACCACTTGTATCAAAATTAACAAGAAAACTGATGTGTACTTTTAATATTAATAGTTATTAAAAAATATCAGGTTTGGCTATTTTGTATTATGGGGAAATTCTACACTGAACATTACCCAATAGTATCATTACCTCATAAACAAGACAAAACAGAGAGCCAATACTTAATGTGAACATTTTGGATCAGTGATATCTGAAACCTGTCCATTCTGATCGAAGTCCAGCCCCAGTAGTGTTTACCATCTGAAACCTGAATAAAGGAGACCTTCCCCAACCTCAAGTGTAACTGTACATATGAATTAGCTCATTCACCCCTGAAATTCCATAATGAACTATTCCAACCTTTGAATTGGAGGAGTTCAAATGTGTCTTCAGGGGTGAATGAGTTATATATAATTTGTAAACACATATCTATTTTAAATAGACTTATGGGTTCTTTTAGATTGGATGGGAAAGGTTTCTCTGTAAATAAAATGTTCATTACCTGGGCCATCTTGTGTGCCAGTTGATCAGCCATGTATCCAAGGTAGCGGGTGCCCTCCTGACTAGGTAGCTGGTAAGGCTGGGAGTTACATACCAGTATGCAGTGCTGTTTCACTGGTAAACTGACAAAGATGAAACGAAATCCATGAAAAGGTCAAATATCTTTGGAGATGTTTAATATTTGTTAACAACCTTTTTCAATATTCTACACAAAATTTAAATCTATGATTTATCAATCAGTTGTACACTATAATAAAATCTATGATTTATCAATCAGTCGTACACTATAATAAAATCTATGATTTATCAATCAGTCGTACACTATAATAAAATCTATGATTTATCAATCAGTCGTACACTATAATACAAGAGATCCCAGAGGGATCTTGGCGCCCACCTTTGTACCATCTTCATTAGTTCTTTGTTAGCTCAATCTTTTCTCCTCTTTCCTCTAATCTGTTTGATCGAGTCATGTTAACAGTAAATGCACCTTGAGGTAACTTTTGATCTAAACTTAATACTGATGTGTATGAAAGCCAACCTTCAAAGTGAGTTTGTCATTTCACATATTTACTAGTACAGTACTTAATGTGAAAGAAATAGAATCGATCATTGCAATATGAGAAAGATCTGTTTAGTTCTTCTTTTAATCNAATAAAATCTATGATTTATCAATCAGTCGTACGCTATAATAAAATCTATGATTTATCAATCAGTCTTACACTATAATAAAATCTATGATTTATCAATCAGTCGTACACTATAATAAAATCTATGATTTATCAATCAGTCGTACGCTATAATAAAATCTATGATTTATCAATCAGTCGTACACTATAATAAAATCTATGATTTATCAATCAATCACTATAATAAAATCTATGATTTATCAATCAGTCGTACACTATAATAAAATCTATGATTTATCCATCAGTCGTACAATAAAAGAAAATCTATGATTTATCAATCAGTCGTAGACTATAATAAAATCTATGATTTATCAATCAGGCGTACACTAAAATAAAATCTATGCTTTGTCTGTCCCTAACACTGTGAAGAGATGACATAAAATCTATGATTTATCAATCAGGCGTACACTAAAATAAAATCTATGCTTTGTCGGTCCCTAACACTGTGAAGAGGTGACATAAATATTACTTGATATTCATGATAAAACATGGTGCACATTTCTTTTTCTTGGAAATTGTTTTTATCGTACACTATAATAAAATCTATGATTATCAATCAGTCGTACGCTATAATACAAGAGATCCCAGAGGGATCTTGGCGCCCACCTTTGTACCATCTTCATTAGTTCTTTGTTAGCTCAATCTTTTCTCCTCTTTCCTCTAATCTGTTTGATCAAGTCATGTTAACAGTAAATGCCCCTTGAGGTAACTTTTGATCTAAACTTAATACTGATGTGTATGAAAGCCAACCTTCAAAGTGAGTTTGTCATTTCACATATTTACTAGTACAGTACTTAATGTGAAAGAAATAGAATCGATCATTGCAATATGAGAAAGATCTGTTTAGTTCTTCTATTAATCGATTTTGTTTTTATGATCAGTCTCAAAATATAAAATACACAACGAGGGATCAAGGGGAACATACATTTAAAATTTGAGAAAGAACCCTCCCATACTTCCCGAGAAATAGCGATAACAAACTTTCAATATCAAAATCCAAGATGGCTGCCTCTCGACCATGTTGTTTATCCAATCAGTCTCAAAAAAATGCCCTGCACAGCTAAGGACCAAGGGGAACCTACATATAAAATTTGAGAAAGATCCCTCTGGTACTTCTTGAGAAATAGCGATAACAAACTTTCAATATCAAAATCCAAGATGGCTGCCTGTCGGCCATGTTGTTTATCCGATCAGTCTCAAAAAAATGCCCTGCACAGCTAAGGACCAAGGGGAACCTGCATATAAAATTTGAGAAAGATCCCTCTGGTACTTCTTGAGAAATAGCGATAACAAACTTTCAATATCAAAATCCAAGATGGCTGCCTGTCGGCCATGTTGTTTATCCAATCAGTCTCAAAAAAATGCCCTGCACAGCTAAGGACCAAAGGGGAACCTACATATAAAATTTGAGAAAGATCCCTCCGGTACTTCTTGAGAAATACCGATAACAAGAATTGTTTACGGACGGACCACGGACGACGGACCACGGACGCAGGGTGATTTGAATAGCCCACGATCAGATGATGGTGGGCTAAAAATCTATGAGTTATCAATCAGTCGTACGCTATAATGAAATCTATGATTTATCAATCAGTCGTACACTAGAATAAAATCTATGATTTATCAATCAGGCGTACACTAAAATAAAATCTATGCTTTGGCGGTCCCTAACACTGTGAAGAGATGACATAAAATCTATGATTTATCAATCAGTCGTACACTAAAATAAAATCTATGCTTTGTCGGTCCCTAACACTGTGAAGAGATGACATAAATATTACTTGATATTCATGATAAAACATGGTGCACATTTCTTTTTCTTGGAAATTGTTTTTATAAATAATGTTTCTTTTAAATCTATGTCTTTCTTGATTGAGCCTGAAATGATTACTTGATTGGACATGCAAGCAATTTTGACTAAGTTGTTATTCGTACTACAAATTTATCAATTTCTGCGGGCGGTTGCATTGCAATACAATGTACTTACCCAGGGTTATTTCTTTTCTCCGCTATGTCATCAAACACGTGTAAAGCTGTGCTCAATCCTTCCGCTATGTGGCTGTAGGTTTCCCCTCCACCACCAATAAAACTGCAAAAAAAAGCAAAAAAAAAAAAGCGGCCATCATTGGTAGAAACTGTCAATTCACATATATATATATATGTATGCATACAAAATAAAATCCACATGAAATATTACATGCCGATATAACGATATATTGATAAATGAAGCACAGGCTCTAAATGAAAGTGCTGAATTTACTGTTCAAAATCGAACATAAGCATGTGTAATTGAAACTATGGGTATGTATAGATTTTTTTTATGAAATACAAAGAATTAATCCAGTTAATAGCTCAGACACCATTTGTGCATATGACACCAATGCCAACAGAATGATCCCCATGTCACTTTTGTTTTGTTGGCGACACAAAAAGTATTTCTATCAGCTTTCTCATGTAATTTCCCAGTGTCACGAAATGTATAGTTATGTCCCTTAATTGTGATGTCATAATGTGTAATGATCAGAAATGAACGATGAAGTGAAGAGATGTGTCTCTTACGATTCTACACAATGTGATGTCGTATATTCTATAATTAGTTTTTCTGATGTAGAGTATAATGATGTCTAGATATGAGCGACTGATTACATCTATTTTTCCATTTCAACAGGTGTAAAGAGAATCCGTTTTTCATATGATTGGTTCTACTTTTTATTTTTGGCAATTATTACACTTCAAGCCAAGCTTTCTTCTAAACATTTAGAGGATGTGGTGTCTCACCAAGTCAGATTTCTACTTACGGAATGCTATCTAGCCAGGTCAGGAACTCATGGATGTTCGTTGTCAGATTGGAACAGCGAGCTGCAGAGTCTGGGAGGATGTCCGCAGAGTAAAATGTGACCAAGTTGTAAAGAGTGCAGCTATACTGTCGTTTGAATAGAAACAGAATCCTCATATCATTTATGAACCAACAAACTTCCAGTAGATCTCTTTTTCATATTTGCTGATTTGTTTTCATTTCATACAGTCGGAAATTCTATCATTGTATGGTCATGAATAACAATATTTGTTCTAATTTACTAGCATAATTACATACATAATATTTCCATGTTGTATGCGGAGATTTTTTAACCTTTACAATGTGTTTTAAAATATACCTACATCATGTCCATAATCTGTCGGATCAGGGGGACCTCCATTGAAAACTCTGTGAATAAATAAAAAAATCATGATTCATTAATTACATATCTTTTTCTGATGCATCAAATTCAGTGAGATTAAGTGCTGTTTTTTTTCATTCAATGCCAGTGTTCCATTTAAATGGTACACCCATAGACGATCTCCATGAAAAATACTGTAGGTGTATGGGAATCATTAACTTCAGAGATAAAGTTGTTTATTAAGTCTTTTCCGAGCAGTTTATATATATATATGTGTGACAAATTTTAATTGTACATAGGATTATGGTCACCTTCTAGCTTTGAGCTAGGGGGAGGGGACCTAGGGATCCCAGGTTTGATTCGCGGTTGAAGCACACTTTTCTCTTTCCTGTTACAAATGCTGTCCATGGCCCTACATGTGGTGACAGGGAGTTAGAACCTGGTTTGTGGTGTTCGAGGGCGAACACGTTTGAAAAGGGGGAATTAATGTGGCAGATTTTAATTGTACATAGGATTACGGTCGCCTTCTAGCTTTGAGCTAAAGAGAAATTCCCTTTAGCTTGTTTGTAGAGTGTCGGACTAGGAACCTAGTGATCGCAGGTTCCATCCCCGATTGAAACACACTATTTTCTTTCCTGTTACATATTATATACATGTGATTTTTAGATGCATGTTAGATAGTTAGAGTTCTTATCGGGCCATCAACACAGAAGATGTCTTTAGGGCTATAAATACATGTAAGGAGAAGCATGGGTAAGTGTAGAAATGAGGGGAAGGTGCTCAGAGTAAAGCTGAAAGTATAAGCCAGGTCAGGTTGAAATTTCCCAACCATTAACTTGAGACAGACACTCTGATCAACTTTTAGCTTCCTGGTCTAACTTCCTGGGTGACATTACATTCAGTCACAAGAAAAATGGACCTTCTTCTGCAAATAGTTGATACCTGTTGTGTAAAACTGTTCCTTAGAGTTTTGAAATAGCTGTCAACATTTTGATCAGCACATTTGCAGAGATAACAAATAATCTTTCAGTGTGTGTATGGACACTAACCAAGTGCAAATGTTCCTAAAAAAAGAAAAACTTTAATTGAATTGCGCAATTAATGTACAAATTTTCCAAAGAGACGTTCTGACTATATCCGACGGCGCCCTTGGCAAGTTTAAAGAGGAATAGTCTGTTCTTTCAGTTTCATACTACTCGCCGGTCGTTACCAACTATACGATATATATGAACATTTTGATAGCATGCCCCTTATCATCCCACAGAGCCGATGTCCTCCTTATGCTCATAACANATAAATTTTGCCCCCCCCCCCCCCCCCCCCCCCCCCCCCCCCCCCGCGCACTTTACATTACTTTCCATTAATTAAATAAGTGACAAGTGGAATACATAGCATGTCAACAACACAATGGTTATACTATTAGAAAATATAACCAACCAACGTGATATGTTACAGCCTTACTCTAAAGTGGGGACGATATAATGGTCTTTCAAAGTGTCGATGTATCCCCCAAGATTTGCAGTTCCCTCCACCACGAACACGACATCAGCAGTAGGCCTGTCATCCGATCCCACCACCATGACTGTTTTCTTATGATGTCTTGTTTGTTTATCTCCTGTTGAACTTATCGAATAAGACCGTCAAATTGGAATGAAGCTCGGGTTTTCCCATATGTTTAAATTTCTCAGTTCTAATAACTGAGATACCGGATATAGAAATATTACATCCACCAGGTGTCTTGTGAGTCCGCGGACCTACTGCGTAGTAATAAATGCTAAATGCATTAAAATATAGTTCTATTGGTTCATCTTCCTTTTTATCCATCCAAAACAAAAAGTCATGTTATTTGTTTTAAATATAATGTAACAATCGTTTAATATATCTATATAGTTATCAATGAGTTATTTAAACTACCCTTGTCATAAACTACTTAGGGCCTGTTCGTTTATGCGGAGCAACCGGTTTGACTGTTTATAAATGAAACAATTTCGTGTACAAATCCTGGCGGACCTCCAAATGTTTATCAATGCCTTGCAATGCTTTGTCATGGCTCGCCTGGAAATACCATCGGATAACTAGGAGGTCCGACCTTATTTAATACACGAACAATTGTGGTTCGACCGGTTTGACCGTTTAAACGAAAACGGCCTAATATTTCTGGGGGTTGCACTAAAGATATGATCGGAAAACCATGAAAACCATCAGTGGTTGTTCGGTGTAGCTGAAATGGGAGGTCAGTGTAACTCTGACTTCCAGTTTATTGTCGTGATGCGTGCACGTGTGTACTAAACTATGTAATGTTGCATTGATTAATATACCAATGCATCAGGTTATAATTACAGCAGTGTTTTCTTTAAGAGGGAGAAGGATGAGGTTTGAGATAATGCCGGGTTATTTAAATTTAAATTTCAAAATTTAGAGGAAGTTGTAAGTCCTTCCACTCGATTGTTTTGGTGTCGTGCAGATATTTTCAACTTTAATGATATTAGCAGTTTAGTTGACTGGACAACTATTCACACAAAAACTTGTCGAGGAAAACTCAACTATTAAATTATTAAAAGGGAGAAAGTTACTTTTTGGAAGGTATGAAGAAAACCATGATCTCACTCTTTCTATTTTTGCGAATTTTTCAAACAGATGCCACTTGTTTATGCCAAATGTGAAACAGACCGGCAGCTTCACACCTATACTTAAAAGTCTAGCGTTGACTTTCGTATTGCTGTACATAATATGTCAATGACTCGAGCTGGACGTAAACAGGTCCATGTGGGCTACAGTACGACTCCAGATGGAGAAAACCATGATCTCACTCTTTCTATTTTTGCGAATTTTTCAAACAGATGCCACTTGTTTATGCCAAATGTGAAACAGACCGGCAGCTTCACACCTATACTTAAAAGTCTAGCGTTGACTTTCGTATTTCTGTACATAATATGTCAATGACTCGAGCCGGACGTAAACAGGTCCTTGTGGGCTACAGTACGGCTCCAGATGGACGTACACAGGTCCCTGTGGGTCACATGAAGGCTCGAGCACGACGTAAACAGATCCCTGTGGGCTACAGAACGACTCCAGATGGACGGAAACAGGTCCCTGTGCGCTACAGTACGACTCCAGATGGACGTAAACAGGTCCCTGTGGGCCACATTAAGGCTCGAGCACGACGTAAACAGGTCCCTGTGGGCTACAGTACGACTCGAGCTGGACGTAAACAGGTCCTTGTGGGCTACAGTACGACTCCAGATGAAGAAAACCATGGTCTCACTCTTTCTATTTTTGCGAATTTTTCAAACAGATGCCACTTGTTTATGCCAAATGTGAAACAGACCGGCAGTTTCACACCTATACTTAAAAGTCTAGCATTGACTTTCGTATTGCTGTACATAATATGTCAATGTCAATTTGGCGCAGATTATATATAGGACTCACCGGTGGTTCTTAATCGGTCTCCAGTGTTCCTTTACAAAATAATACACAAAGTAAAGGTGCCTTTAAACCCCCATAGCGTTACAAAACTACTTCTCTGTTATTGGTGAGGAGTTTTCAACCAGATTTGTTAAGAAGCATCACTACACGAAGGGAACGTGGTGTTGCTATTTTTTATTCAAACCTATTTTTATTTGCATCTATTATACAATTGGGATTGGGCACAAGTTGTCCAACTTATATAACGCCTTTTCCAATGTGGTGCTGTATAACGAAGGGTGTACCAACAAAGGTAGATAGATATACGGGAAATATCGGTTTATCTTTAAAAGATTATTGATTTGTATAAGAATTGCTTGTTCCTAAAAGCCTTGATGCCGTAAGACTGATATGTGGAATGTCTGCGTTACACCTCTAAGTATCGACTGTGACATGAATGCATCCAAGATCTCCGCCGTGATACGTGTACCGATGTCAGTTACGGGAAGATAAAACATGTAACTCTACTAAAAACATTCAAAAATCGAATGTACATTGTATATGATATTCAACTTTTGCTATATTTGCTAATAAATTAAAAAAAAATCATGCAAGTCATTTGAATTGAATTTTCAAACGATTTAAATGTAAACTTTAAAAACAACCAGGAGAAAAAACCTGTGAGCTACGAATCCTACTGGACATACACAATGACAACTGTATCTTAATCTCATGTCCCTGTACTCGTGCTGGAAGAAGACAGGTCCCTGCAGTAGGCCACAGTGAGACTTGAGCACGACGTAAACAGGTCCCTGTGGGCTACAGTACGACTCCAGATGGACGTAAACAGGTCCATGTGGGCTACGGTACGACTCTAGCTGGACGTAAACAGGTCCCTGTGGGCTACAGTATGACTCCAAATGGACGTAAACATGTTAATTCCTGTGGGCTACAGTACGACTCTAGCTGGACGTAAACAGGTCCCTGTGGGCTACAGTACGACTCTAGCTGGACGTAGACAGGTCCCTGGGGGCTACAGGACGACTCTAGCTGGAGGTAGACAGGTCCATGTGGGCTACAGTATGACTCCAAATGAACGTAAACATGTTAATTCTTGTGGGCTACAGTACGACGCCAGATGGACGGAAAAAGGTCCATGTGGGCTACGATACGACTCTAGCTGGGCGTAGACAGGTCCCTGGGGGCTACAGGACGACTCTAGCTGGAGGTAGACAGGTCCATGTGGGCTACGGTACGACTCTAGCTGGGCGTAGACAGGTCCCTGGGGGCTACAGGACGACTCCAGATGGACAGAAACAGGTCCCTGTGGGCTACAGTACGACTCTAGCTGGACGTAGACAGGTCCCTGTGGGCTACAGTACGACTCCAGATGGACGTAAACATGTTCCTGTGGGCTACAGTACGACTCTAGCTGGAGGTAAACAGTTCCATGTGGGCTACAGTACGACTCCAGATGGACGTAAACAGGTCCCTGTGGGCTACAGTACGACTCGAGCTGGACGTATACAGGTCCCTGTGGGCTACAGTACGACTCTAGCTGGAGGTAAACAGTTCCCTGTGGGCTACAGTACGACTCCAGATGGGACGTAAACATGTTCCTGTGGGCTACAGTACGCCTCTAGCTGGACGTAAACAGTTCCATGTGGGCTACAGTACGACTCTAGCTGGACGTAGACAGGTCCCTGTGGGCTACAGTACGACTCCAGATGGGACGTAAACATGTTCCTGTGGGCTACAGTACGACTTTAGCTGGACGTAAACAGGTTGGATACACGAAACTATTTGTTTTCCAAACAAACTGCTCCAAAACTTCAGCTGTTAATTTCTTACAGAATGCGCTAATGCAAATGTACTTAGCATGTATGCACTGCTCACAGTACTAAACATATTGAAACTTCCCATATTTCAGTAAAAGTCCTTATTTTTAAGTTGTGTTATTTGACTGACGTAATTGCAAGCGTGTAAAACATATTGTGTTATGTGTAGCTATATCAGGTTAATCTGTTCCATATTAAGGGAGCAGCATCAAATATTTACCACCCATACCAGACTTAGTGGTTTCAGGAACTGCAGCTTAAGGAAGTACACTAATAGCCCGGCAAAATGTCGCACTTTCTCTAATGTGTATGTGTGGTATGAAAGAGTTTGTGTTTCATAACCTTTAATTCAGATGTCATATATCATACTGCCTTTATAGCAATGACTGTACGGATGACTGTAAGGGAAGAATGGCAGTGTCTAGTAAGTCTTATCGTATACTTGATGTAAAGGTGGATGTAGGATGCAGAGGTGGATGTAGGATGTAGAGGTGGGTGTAGGATGTAGATGTTGATGTAGGATGTGGAGGTGGGTGTAGGATGTAGAGGTTGATGTAGGATGTGGAGGTGGGTGTAGGATGTAGAGGTGGATGTAGGATGTATAGATGGATGTAGGATGTAGAGGTGGATGTAGGATGTAGAGATGGATGTAGCATGTAGAGGTGGGTGTAGGATGTAGGGGTTGATGTAGGATGTGGAGGTGGGTGTAGGATGTAGAGGGGGATGTAGGGTGTATAGATGAATGTAGCATGTAGAGATGGATGTAGGATGTAGAGATGAATGTAGGATGTAGAGGTGGATGTAGGATGTAGAGATGGTTCTGGGTTGTAGAGGGGGATGTAGGATGTAGAGGTGGATGTAGGATGGAGAGGTGGGTGTAGGATGGAGAGGTGGGTGTAGGATGGAGAGGTGGGTGTAGGATGGAGAGGTGGGTGTAGGATGGAGAGGTGGGTGTAGGATGGAGAGGTGGGTGTAGGATGTAGAGGTGGGTGTAGGATGTAGAGGGGGGTGTAGGATGTAGAGGTTGATGTAGGATGTAGAAATGGATGTGGGATGTAGAGGTGGATGTAGGATGTAGAGGGGGATGTAGGGTGTATAGATGAATGTAGGATGCAGAGATGGATGTAGGATGTAGAGGTTGATGTAGGATGTAGAAATGGATGTGGGATGTAGAGGTGGATGTAGGATGTAGAGGGGGATGTAGGGTGTATAGATGAATGTAGCATGTAGAGATGGATGTAGGATGTAGAGGTTGATGTAGGATGTAGAAATGGATGTGGGTTGTAGAGGGGGATGTAGGATGTAGAGATGGAAGTAGGATGTAGAGGTGGGGGTAGGATGTAGAGATGGATGTAGGATGTATAGGTGGGTGTAGGATGTAGAGGTGGGTGTAGGATGTAGAGGGGGATGTAGGATGTAGAGGTGGAGGTAGGGTGTATAGATGGATGTAGGATGTAGAGGTTGATGTAGGATGTAGAGATGGATGTGGGTTGTAGAGGTGGATGTAGGATGTAGAGATGGATGTAGGATGTAGAGGTGGGTGTAGGATGTAGAGGTGGATGTAGGGTGTATAGATGAATGTAGGATGTAGAGATGGATGTAGGATGTAGAGATGAATGTAGGATGTAGAGGTGGATGTAGGATGTAGAGGTGGATGTAGGATGTAGAGATGGATGTAGGATGTAGAGATGGATGTAGGATGTAGAGATGGATGTAGGTTGTAGAGATGGATGTAGGATGTAGAGGTTGGTGTAGGATGTAGAGGTGGATGTAGGATGTATAGATGGATGTAGGATGTAGAGATGGATGTAGGGTGTATAGGTGGATGTAGGATGCAGAGGTGGATGCAGGATGTAGAGGTGGGTGTAGGATGTAGATGTTGATGTAGGATGTGGAGGTGGGTGTAGGATGTAGAGGTGGATGTAGGATGTAGAGATGGATGTAGGATGTAGATGTGGATGTAGGATGTAGAGGTGGGTGTAGGATGCAGAGGTGGGTGTAGGATGTAGAGGTTGATGTAGGATGTGGAGGTGGGTGTAGGATGTAGAGGTGGGTGTAGGATGTAGAGGTGGGGGTAGGATGTAGAGGTGGGTGTAGGATGTAGAGGTGGATGTAGGATGTGGAGTTGGGTGTAGGATGTAGAGGTGGATGTAGGATGTGGAGGTGGGTGTAGGATGTAGAGGTGGATGTAGGATGTGGAGTTGGGTGTAGGATGTAGAGGTGGATGTAGGATGTGGAGGTGGGTGTAGGATGTAGAGGTGGATGTAGGATGTGGAGGTGGGGGTAGGATGTAGAGGTGGATGTAGGATGTATAGATGGCTGTAGGATGTAGAGATGGATGTAGGGTGTATAGATTGATGTAGGATGTAGAGGTTGATGTAGGATGTAGAGGTGGATGTGGGTTGTAGAGGTGGATGTAGGATGTAGAGGTGGGGGTAGGATGTAGAGGTGGGTGTAGGATGTAGAGGTGGGGGTAGGATGTAGAGGTGGATGTAGGATGTATAGATGGCTGTAGGATGTAGAGATGGATGTAGGGTGTATAGCTTGATGTAGGATGTAGAGGTTGATGTAGGATGTAGAGATGGATGTGGGTTGTAGAGGGGGATGTAGGATGTAGAGGTGGATGTAGGGTGTATAGATAGATGTAGGATGTAGAGATGGATGTAGGATGTAGATGTGGATGTAGGATGTAGAGGTGGGTGTAGGATGCAGAGGTGGGTGTTGGATGTAGAGGTTGATGTAGGATGTGGAGGTGGGTGTAGGATGTAGAGGTGGATGTAGGATGTGGAGGTGGGTGTAGGATGTAGAGGTGGGTGTAGGATGTAGAGGTGGGGGTAGGATGTAGAGGTGGGTGTAGGATGTAGAGGTGGGGGTAGGATGTAGAGGTGGGTGTAGGATGTAGAGGTGGATGTAGGGGGTATAGATGAATGTAGGATGTAGAGATGGATGTAGGATGCAGAGGTGGATGTAGGATGTAGAGGTGGATGTAGGGTGTATAGATTGATGTAGGATGTAGAGGTTGATGTAGGATGGAGAGATGGATGTGGGTTGTAGAGGGGGATGTAGGATGTAGAGGTGGATGTAGGGTGTATGGATGGATGTAGGATGTAGAGATGGATGTAGGATGTAGATGTGGATGTAGGATGTAGAGGTGGGTGGAGGATGTAGAGGGGGATGTAGGATGTATAGATGGCTGTAGGATGTAGAGATGGATGTAGGGTGTATAGGTGGATGTAGGATGTAGAGGTGGATGTAGGATGCAAATGTGGATGTATGGTGTAAAATGTAGAGGTGGTTGTAGGATTTAGGATTTGGAGGTGGATGTAGGATGTTCAGGTGGATGTAGAATGTAGGATGCAAATGTGGATGTAGGATGTGGAGGTGGGTGTAGGATGTTAAGGTGGATATATGGTGTAGAATTGGATGTAGGATGAAGAGGTTACTAAGGTGACTCCATGTTATGCAATAGTTGTACATTTGACATTTTAGTTAACTATTTGAATTGAATTGAACTCATGAAGTCTGCTACAATCGCTTTCAGTTTTATAACCAAAACTCTGTAACATCGCATCGAAAAACTTTATAAAAATAAAATAATCGCCAATCCACGGATATTTTATAGGAGAATCGAATATCTGCTTCTTGCCTTAGAGAGTCTGGCTCTGGGCGATACTAAATGCCACAGCACAAGGTTAACTAATTGCTTGTTAATATTCTGTCCAATGTTCCTCCGTGACCTCCACAATGGTTTTCCCCTTCTTCTGATATGTGACTGTCCTTTTCTTCGTCACATTCTTGATTGGTGCATCTGTCTGCGTACTTGCATCGACTAAAAGCGTGCCGAAATTTAAACCATGGACCCCGGTTGTGCCTAATTGGTTATGCTTTAAGTTCTCAGTCCTTTCACTCGAATCAAAGTCAGAACTTGGTTTAGCTATCTTAGGTTTTGTGGCTATACCTGACAGTGAAGATGCCCGCTTTCTGACAGTCGAGGCTTGGCAAACAATATCGCGCTTCTCCTCTAGCGGCGAACAGGGAAATGCACCATTGCTACTTCCAACAACGTCCTCGCTGAGGTCGCCATTCTCTTGGTTTAAGGTAACGCTCCAATCTGGCTCCTGTTTCACTGCCTGTGGAGCGAGAAGATAACCCGGATCTTGCTCTTCCCATTCCCCTTCACTATCCGATGCCTGCTGAGGTTCGCTATGCCCAAATCGTCTTTGGTGTCTATCTAAATCACACTTCTTGACAGCGGCATAATCACATCCGGGGCACTCGAATCTTTTAAGCTGCCTCTGTCGGTTGCCGCATTCTACCAGATGGTTTGACCAAGCGTCATCCTCTCCGAATCTTCCTGCACACATCGGGCAGCGATTCCCTGACTTCTTTGATATTGTCCTCGTCTTTACCATTTTCCTGAAATTTACAAAATGTCACATAAGTTTTCTCACATGGATATATCATCTAAGCATCTTTATATCTTCATAACTCTTTGATACATGTACAAATTATATTCTTTCGTCCTTATTTTGTGCTTTGTTAGCTGTTATTCTAACATCCGAATTCTTATTTGTACACTATCACCGCGGGAGGGGGTCCAGACCAAGTTTAATTCCGACGCGAAGGACATGCCGTAAACAGTTTTAAAAGAGACCTTTGTCCGAAAAGTTTTGATCGCGTATATTGGATATTTTCACAAAAAACTATGACACAATCGTCATTTGATATTATCTTGAGCATCAATTGAAAACAACATGTATAATTACAAACAGGAGTTGAAGTTTTCAATTCCTTTTTGTCTTCAAAACGAACTTACAATTTATGAAACCAACAAGGTTTGGGGTTTACTGAGATGTATACTGACAATATCGCTGGGTTCCGTAGGCATATAATATTTCCGAGAGTTTGTTAACATTTCACGAAATTAAAATAATATATACCCAAGGTATGTTTTCAACTGTAATTTAAATGTGTTCCAAGTCGAATTAAGATACGATTGCCGGCGGGACCGTATTCTCCGGTAGTACCTGGTGATTACATACACTTATATTTCCATTTGCTCTGCATTGCCACTATATAACCTTACCAAACAAAGTAGAAATATATCAGATCATAATTCTGACAAAATTCCCATTTGGTGTAGTGATGTGAAGATCATGTTCGTGACGTCGTGACTAAATGACGTCGTTTTGACCGACGTCCCTATAGTTAGTGTATTATTGACGTCACGAAAAAAATAATACGTTTTCCTCGTGGTAAATCCAATTGATCAATGTAACTCGCAACAATTGATGTAGTTATGGTAAATAAAAGTTGAATATCCTCACAGTGGAATATATTGATTAAATTGTTGAAATTAAATTGATGATTTTGTGTTTATTTCCACGAACCAAATTTTTTGCCGGGAACGGTAGCGTGTATTCGTGACGTCACAAAAACAGGTCCCATTGACAGACAGCGCGAAATTTGACTTTGAAATGCGATAGTAGGTTGGAAATATAAGAAAAACTTTAATTAAAAACGAAGACATAAGTATTAAATTTTCTTTGGAAAGTTATTGTCCTATATATAGTTCTCACAGGATTGTATACAAATTAATCATAACGCGCTAACGCTTGTTATTCAATTTGTCTGCAATCCTGTGAGAATTATAAGACAATAACTTTCCAAAGAATATTCATGTATGGAACTATAGAACTCGAGTTGATTTTACTGACTAGTCACGTCTACCCGCGATATCAGAGTATCGAACGGATTTTCTCCACTTTTCCACAGATCTTGTTTCATGCATGCCGTACTACATACCGGTAGATATTTTATAACAATAAAACAATGATAGTTCATTGTATGGTTTTTTGGTTTTTTTCATAGATTATTGCTGTAAACGCTAAGTGGATATTTATAACATACGAACAATATATTATGAAGTAATCTCACAAATGTCAAAAAGTTGGAGAGTAAGCTCGCAAGCGTGATGTAAACTGTTTTGTCTGATACAGGACTGACCAGCACGCCTTCTCAACAAACAAGATTGGTATTTTCCTTTAGGCATAAATAGCACATACTTAAACTATAAACAGTCAAAATTTCGTCTGAAACATTTTTTATCATGCAAGCAATTACTTTTAGGAAATTGGTTTTACTGGTGATCTTTTTGGACAGATCTGAACTATAAGTGAATGACAATGAGAGCTTCTTTCTTTTAAATATTGACAACATCGTTGTAAACCGAGAGGTATATACATGTAGAGACGTATACATTATATATACGTCTCTGATACATTTAACTCGTGCAATGTATGTGTATCTAGTGTGATCGGATAGGACGCCGAGGCTTGAACCGACCACGGAATTAGATTTAGACCGGGAACCAATCAAACGTATGCAGCGTTAACTTGTTTATAATGCCCCCCTATACAGCTATATAATATAACATATAGAGCAGCGCCCGTGACCACCACCGCTTCACTGCATGATAGTATTACCTGGCCGCTTTCGTTTGTCGTGATTCAAATGGTTGAACCGGTTGGACTAGAGTTGTTCGTTTATGAAATAAAGTCGGACCTAGTAATGCAATGTTGTTTTCAGGCGAGCCTTGACAAAGCCTTGCAGGGCCTGCATAAACTTTTGCAGGTTCGCCATGATTTACACCTGACAATCACGTAACATTTAAAAACAGACAGACCGGTTGTTCCGCATAAACGAACAGGCTCTAGTGTCAGATTGTGTATACACACAGCCGCCACGCCATACCTATTTTGTTTGTACACATGTGTATATTTAAACTGGTACACAGCGAGGCCGTTAGCCGCGCCGCTGCAGTGTATCGCCGAGGTATGTTATGCTTGTGTGTGCTCTGAGCTAGGCGTGGCGTGCCGCTATCTCGTCAAACTCCCCAACAATAGTGTATGCACCTGACGGTCGGAATCGTGATTTACTTACCCTGGCATTTTGCAATACATGTACCCGTTTATCGAGCAGGGTTTCCGTTCATATATAATAACCATATACATACCTAGCTTACTTCACGCTGCCGACAATCTGGTCGCACTGTTTGCCCTTCGTCTACGTGTTGTTCTTGTTGTAGTTTCGTGTCGTCATTTCCGTATTGCGTATCGGGTATTTAAATGTATTGTAAGTTCAACGTTGCGTGTCGATAATACGTTAACACCCGATATCGAGACTTCACTTGGAAATGTGTAATTACAGGCACTTCAGAAATAAAGTCTTCGATACAGATACCAGAGACGTATATTATGTACATACATTGACTCTAGGGAACACACTGACATGAGACCAGAAACGCATGGAATGCGGGTTGATGCGTTAAAATTGTGTACCGACCCTACAGGAGATATCATGTGCTTACACCTGTTCACAAGCTCGAGATCGTTACGATTTTTGTGGTCGAGTATATCATTTTTACAAATGAAGTGTATTAATCATGTGAAAATAGTATCAAGATTTGAAAATGCATGTGTGGGTGCATGTGAAAACGGCATACCACGCGATCACAGGGACTTGAGAATGATTATGTGGTGGCATTTTTACTGAAAGTTGGTATAAACCGATGATTAACGTAAAATTACTCTGAATATCTTAGTTAAGGTCCAAATATAGCAGTAATATATTCTCATATCCCTGTACGTGCGATAGCCTGTGGCTACATGTACCTGAGTGACATGTAAATATACATGAAGATCAATGAATTGCTATAAATGTTGTTGTTTTTTGCCGTTATTTGATAACATCACCTTTACTTGTAGCAGAGACGTATATATTACGTCTCTGCTTGTAGGTATATGTGACTATGCATTAATGACCACCAGAGAGAGAAAAAAGGAATTTGGATTATCAGTAAAGTTTGATTGAAAAACGTATATAGTAGACATGCGCAACACTTGTATTTGTTAACCTCGTTTTCACATTATATGTACATTAATTTTGATATCATAAACTATATTATTTCCATATTTTTTTAGGGATATATGTAATGTTATCCCTCTGTAAAAAGTTACGATTGTTTTTCAAGGAAGACAACTCTCATCTGGATAGAATGTAAAATGTAAAATAAATGCATTATAAAACCATGGTGTATTTTTCGTTCAATTGTTCAATCTTTTCACATGAAACTATGTTTCGTGGTTGTTTTTAGTAATCACTTTTATCCATACAATTTCAATAAAAACACTTTGTGTAAAAATGTGTTATATATTTGTAATATATAAATAAATTATTTGTAGGGTAAATCAACAATGGCTCGTTTCGTTCTTTATTTTTGTTATATTTCCGAACAGTGCCACACGACCAAAAAAAGGAAAACATCAAAATTAACGGAAACTCAATTTGTTTTGTTGGTATTTAAAAAAAAAATCTCAGTCCATCGGAATGCTTTGATTTTCAAAACATCACCTCTACATAGATGCATGAGAGAGTGTGTGAAAATTTCAACCAATTCTGCTGGTTAATTGCAAAAGGGTGGAACCTCCTTCTCACTGACGGGGTTCACTTTCGGTTTCCATTATAGTAGCACCAACTTTTCTTTTCAAAAGAAGAAATTCATTTTGCATTACAAACAGTGCGTTGTTATTAAATAGAAAAGAAAAAGGAATTTTATAATGATGAAGGGGAAAAAAATTACAGTGTGTATTTTCATATGGTAACTATACTACTTTATATCAAGTTACCATTGGTTTCACTGTGTATCAAGTCCCCAAAACTTTCTTCTTATTCTTCTTCTTCTTGACACATTTCTCAAAACTATTGGACAGAAATTAATGAAACTTCACACAAGTGTTCATCATGGTAAGGGTGTGTGCAAATGATCTTATATTTTCAGATCGGTCAGCAAAGATGGCCGCCACGGCCTCTGATTGGTCAACATTTAATATTGGCCTATTTTGCTCAAATTCGGTATGTAGGTGTATTTTGGCACTGCGAACATAGCTGCGGGGGTGTTTAGGGGATTTCTGTAATGGTCCCCATTACAATTAGTACTTGTTTATATTGTATTTACCTTACGTGATGTAGCAAAAATGCTAGGTTGATGGGGATAGTATTATTGATTTAAATGTGTCATTCTCTCCTTGATCACCATTACTCTGCATTTATGTCATGGAATCATGGCTAATAAGTCAAGATTTCAATTAACAGAAAATACAAAATATGATTATACCGGGAACAATGAAAAAACATAATGATGAACAAGACTATTTCTTAAAACGATATTTTGTTGTTAGTTATTGATTTGAAATAATTAAACTAAACTGATGCATATGTAAAATGTGTACATGTATACCAGATTGTTTGGCCTTCGGTTCTAACCGAGTCAACAAGAGTGACAGTGAAGGTTTTTCCCCTACCGTATATATATTGTCATTATATATTAGGCTAGGGAAGACTATTTACTGACCAGGTTATCTTTTTTGTAAAGTGATAAATTACAAAGACAGGTATATCATACATTGATGACCAGAAAGCACCGGATGGGTATATATATCAAGATTGTATTACATATGATTATGTAGTTGACCCGAACATTTGTGGGATATTTCTTCACATTGATTGCTTCGGTCTTACTGATAGAAGGCATGGCAATACATTAAGTGTCGTAATACATTGATCGATTAATAGACACATTTGTGTGGCTGTACGCTAAATGCATCTTAAACAAAATCACTCATGTGTTCATGTGCATTTAAGGATATTCTATGATCGTTCAGTTTTTACAGATTTGATCAATCCCAAGTATTGGTTTGTTAGTTGAGTGGTACGTTATAAATACGTCTACCTTTCATTGACGAAAGTCTGTGTTTTGGCCGACGCGAAGGGGTAAGTTGCCGCTTACCAGGGGTCTATTCGTTTATGCGGAACAAACGGTACGTCCACTTATTAATGAAACATTTTGGGGTATAAATCCGGACTGACCTGCAAACGTTTATGCAGGCTTTAGGCTTTGAAAGGCTTTATCGAGGCTCGCCTGAAAGCAGCATCAGATTACTAGGTCTGACATTATTTGATAAACGAACAACTGTGGTCCGACCGGTTGAACCATTTAAACGAAAACGGCCAAGGGCCCTCTAAGATCCAAAGTGTCCTGGATCTATCCAGGGCCCTCTAAGATCCAAAGTGTCCTGGACCTATCCAGGGCCCTCTAAGATCCAAAGTGTCCTGGGCCTATCCAGGGCCCTCTAATATCCAAAGAGTCCTGGGCCTATCCAGGGCACACTCCAAGGTTGGACTGTTCCTCAGATGCGGATAGGCTGTCACCGTGGCTTTGGTCCACACACAGGGGCTCGCGACTACTATTAATATTGATTTTGTTTAATACTTTCAGTCGCTGGGTACGTTATATGCCAAAACCCCTGTCAAACAGCCTTCTCCCTCCCCCCCAACCCCTGTAACACAGCCTTGTCCCTACAACCCGTCAAACAGCCTTGTTCCCACAACGTACCCACCGACTGGAAGTCTAAAACAAGATCGATATTAATAGTAGTTGCGTGCCCCTGTGGTCCACAACCATGACTCCCAGGTAGTATGGTAAAGGTTTATATCAGTGCTGAGTGAACTTGATTAAAACACGACATTCCCGTTCTTCAGACATAGGAATGGATTGTTCAGGAATGTGCCTGTGCGCGCTGCTGTATACCGGTAAGTTATGATGTATTTTAAACGGAATCATATCTTGGTCAATCGATTACTGTATGTATCGCTCGTTATTAGTCAAGAAGCCAAGAGCTAAAATACTGTGTCGTGGACCAAAGAGTACTCACGTGATTTATCCTAATTATATGTTTCTATGATCATTTAGGATGATTTGAAATGCCTTCGAAAATTGTGATATCCTATTTATAAACACCTTAAATTGAAGGTATACAAGTACGGCTGAACGTCAAGGGTTTGGTGAATTTACTCTTTTGATGTCAGTACTTTATATATTACATTTATGCAATTTTAAAGGTCTGGTATTATGGGTGACGCCAGCATTATAGTAGTCTAAACTGTAACTCCATGACTGCTTATTACTGAGTCATTATTTAACTTTATAATCAATACAAATATTTTCAGAGTGGTTGTACAGTTTTATTCATTACAAACATTTTCAGAGTGGTTGTACAGTTTTATTCCTTACAAACATTTCTGAGTAGTTGTACAGTTTTATTCATTACAACATTTCTGCAAACATTTCTGAGTGGTTGTACAGTTTTATTCATTACAAACATTTCTGAGTAGTTGTACAGTTCTATTCATTACAAACATTTCTGATTGGTTGTATAGTTTTATTCATTACAAACATTTCTGAGTAGTTGTACAGTTTTATTCATTACAACATTTCTGCAAACATTTCTGAGTGGTTGTACAGTTTTATTCCTTACAAACATTTCTGAGTGGTTGTACAGTTTTATTCATTACAAACATTTCTGAGTGGTTGTACAGTTTTATTCATTACAAACATTTCTGAGTAGTTGTACAGTTCTATTCATTACAAACATTCCTGATTGGTTGTATAGTTTTATTCATTACAAACATTTCTGAGTAGTTGTACAGTTTTATTCATTACACCATTTTTACAAACATTTCTGAGTGGTTGTACAGTTTTATTCCTTACAAACATTTCTGAGTGGTTGTACAGTTTTATTCATTACAAACATTTCTGAGTGGTTGTATAGTTTTATTCCTTACAAACATTTCTGAGTGGTTATACAGTTTTATTCCTTACAAACATGTCTGAGTGGTTGTATAGTTTTATTCATTACAAACATTTCTGAGTGGTTGTACAGTTTTATTCCTTACAAACATTTCTAAGTGGTTGTATAGTTTTATTCATTACAAACATTTCTGAGTGGTTGTATAGTTTTAGTCCTTACAAACATTTCTGAGTAGTTGTACAGTTTTATTCCTTACAAAAAATTATGAGTGGTTGTACAGTTTTATTCCTTACAAATATTTCTTAGTGGTTGTATAGTTTTATTCCTTACAAACATTTCTGAGTGGTTGTATAGTTTTAGTCCTTACAAACATTTCTGAGTAGTTGTACAGTTTTATTCCTTACAAAAAATTCTGAGTGGTTGTACAGTTTTATTCCTTACAAATATTTCTGAGTGGTTGTATAGTTTTATTCCTTACAAACATTTCTGAGTGGATATACAGTTTTATTCCTTACAAACATTTCTGAGTAGTTGTACAGTTTTATTCCTTACAAAAAATTCTGAGTGGTTGTACAGTTTTATTCCTTACAAACATTTCTGAGTGGTTGTACAGTTTTATTCATTACAAACATTTCTGAATAGTTGTACAGTTTTATTCATTACGAACAATTCCTTACAAACATTTCTGAGTGGTTGTACAGTTTTATTCATTACAAACAATTCCTAACAAACATTTCTGAGTGGTTGTACATTTTTATTCCTTACAAACATTTCTGAGTGGTTGTACAGTTTTATTCATTACAAACAATTCCTTACAAACATTTCTGAGTGGTTGTACAGTTTTATTCCTTACAAACATTTCTGAGTGGTTGTATAGTTTTATTCATTACAAACATTTCTGAGTGGTTGTACAGTTTTATTCATTACACACATTTCTGAGTGATTGTACAGTTTTATTCATTACAAACAATTCCTTACAAACATTTCTGAGTGGTTGTACAGTTTTATTCCTTACAAACATTTCTGAGCGGTTCTACAGTTTTATTCCTTACAAACATTTCTGAGTGGTTGTACAGTTTTATTCCTTACAAACATTTCTGAGTGGTTGTACAGTTTTATTCATTACAAACAATTCCTTACAAACATTTCTGAGTAGTTGTACAGTTTTATTCATTACAAATATTTCTGAGTGGTTGTACAGTTTTATTCCTTACAAACATTTCTGAGCGGTTCTACAGTTTTATTCCTTACAAACATTTCTGAGTGGTTGTACAGTTTTAGTCATTGCACACATTTTTGAGTAGTTGTACAGTTTTATTCATTACAAAAATTTCTGAGTGGTTGTACAGTTTTATTCCTTACAAACATTTCTGAGTGGATGTACAGTTTTATTCCTTACAAACATTTCTGAGTGGTTGTACAGTTTTATTCATTACACACATTTTTGAGTAGTTGTACAGTTTTATTCATTACAAACAATTCCTTACAAACATTTCTGAGTGGTTGTACAGTTTTATTCCTTACAAACGTTTCTGAGTGATTGTACAGTTTTATTCCTTACAGACATTTCTGAGTGGTTGCACAGTTTTATTCCTTACAAACATTTCTGAGCGGTTGTACAGTTTTATTCATTACAAACATTTCTAAGTAGTTGTACAGTTTTATTCATTACAAACATTTCTGAGTGGTTGTACAGTTTTATTCCTTACAAACATTTTCTCGGGTTTGTAGTATTGTTTATACTAAGTGTAATCATACTACAACCTCTCCGAAACAAACGAAACGACATTACGTTAAAGTGACACGACAAATAGGATCGATGTACTGATTGTACGTTTTACTAGTGTAGCTGTTCAAATCGCATAAGATCTATATACAATCTTTTACATATAGCCTACGTAGACTACCGAGTTTCAATTTCTGTCGCGAGCGTGGGCCTTTCAGAGTTATATATGTCTCCTGGCAACCACAACGCTCTTCAAAAAGGATAGTCGGTTTGGATTCTAAACCGTCGCGTGCTTGTCTCAAAGCACGTATTGTATATATATATATATTGTATTGTTTATTCAACTTGAAGCTTTACGGCTCATTACACAGCAACGTATAATTGATACATCTATAACATCATGAATGAAACATAATCCTGTGCATCGCATATATATATATGGACAGTATAATGCTTTAAATTATTATAAAGTACAAGATAAATAAATTCTCGGAAGGTGGACAGCTCTTGTATAATTACCCTAAGTGTACCGTGACTATCGGAAAACAGATGAGGTGACAACATTTTCTTAGCATAATATCAACCGCGGCTCAATAAAGAATATGTTAATTATAAAAAAACACCAGAGGCATACAATTTGTATACAGTGGTATAGTCAGGGGATGGACAAAACAATATGTGTAAACCTGGAGATAAAGAAGTATTCCGATGTTATCAATCATAGTGAAAGAAAACACAATAACCTAAGGTTGGAATCTAGACCGTTCTAACCAACTTGATTGCCGATAATTTCCTAGATTACACAGCTCTTTTCTGTTACGTACAGATAGCAGCTGGTCAAGTTTGTATGAAGATGGACGGCTCCAATAAAAAAAAATGAACGTTTTACGAATATCAACATGGAGTGGACAAATCAGAACAAAATGGAACTCGTTCTCTACCTGGTTTTGATTACAATAACAACAAAACCTATTGGCCCTCGGGATATTACGATACCGACCTTCTTCTACATATAACTGATGTGATGAAAGTCGTAATTTCGAAATAAGTTTAAGATACGCATCTGGAATAGACTTTGTTAGATAAAATTGTAACGTAAAGCTATCTATCAGGAATTTATTCTAATAACATTTGGATGATCTGAATAAAAACATCTTTCAAACGCTGCTTGAAACAATGTAAAAATACCATTTCATTATCAACATAATGAGTTAGCCAGACATTACCAAAACCAGAAGAAAATAATGATTTTCTAACCTGACAACGCCAATTACAGTTTCTGTGATTACATTCATCCATATCTTCTTAAACTGACTTAAGAACACAATTGTTGCATTTAATTAGTTTCAACCAATATTTGATTATTCGACATTTCCTGATGATATGCAAAGGCAGACGTCCTAATTCCGAATATACCATAAAAGATGGCGTACTGTTTTTTACATTCAGAATTCTCTTGAAAAATCAACATGCACTTTTTCTACTTTGTCCGCAACATTGAAACCCCATGTTTCGCAACCGTAATTAAGAATGGAGGAAACATAGACATCAAAAACATTTAGTTTAGGTTCTACATTGAGGGACAAATTGTTCTTAACGTATTATACATACATTTACGACCTTGTTCAGCAATAGTAACTTGAGTTTTTATAAACTTACCATTAAAGCTGAGTAGTACATCAAGGTAATTAAATCTATCAACAATTTATATTTCATTGCCATTAAAGTAAAAAGTTTCGCCAGCTCATAATCTTCCGCCATTACGAAATAAAACGTTTTTTTTTTGTTTTCTCCATATTGACTGTCAATTGCCATTTGTCGCTATATTGTTTAAAGAAGTTTAACATTTTCTGCAAGCCAGAGGCAGAATCTGAGAAAAGGACAGTATCATCTGCATACATAAGAATAAACAGAACATAAAAGAAATATCTCTTAAGAATAAAGCGTCACAGGAAGTATTAATAAGTATTAATACGCTATGCTACCTACAGTAGATCTGTATAATGTTTACAAAGTTCGGGGAAAATACTGCACTTGCTTACAAATTCAAAACAGCAATAAAGACTAACGGCGGTCTGATAGCTACAGCAGACTTTCTCTACAAAATGCATGTGAACGAAATCCTTGGAAATGAGCAGGATACTATAGGGATTGAAACCGGGTATTGCTGCGTCTATGTCCTTACCTAATGCATCGCCTACGATTGCAGATCTGACAAACTGGACAGAAAACGAATTTAAAATTAATTTGATAATTCAGTGCCTGGTATTTAAAAAGCTGATATAATAAATTAAAAGAGGATTTTATTCCAACATAAATGACATTTTGAATGTTCAATCGGCTGCAAAACCCACGGCCTATATCCTGGTAATGAATTTCTCCGTTAACTAAGAGAACAGTCTATTATATATTAAAGTAAACGATATTAATGCGTCATTAACAGCACTTTATTACTTTGAATAATGTGTTAGTTTATTACTCTCTTACCTATCCATGCACATCTTTCAGCTTTTGTAGAATTATTTCAAGCTGCGGTAGGTAAAAATTGATTTCTGGGCTTAATAAACTTTGTTTAATCTTCTTCACATGACTGTTACCTAAAGAATAAGATTCAATCAATTGGAAACCATTCAAGAATTAGTGTCTTAAATTGATGTGACGTCACGTATGACGGAAAGAACCGAGCTGTTTCCTATTACGAAAACGTTCGCGTGCAATAGTTCTTGCTTCCATTTGTGGTTCGAAGGTTTAATGTAGAAATGTGCTTACTTTTTTGTCTATGTTACTTGTTGTTAACATAAGAGATGTGCTAACCTTTTTGTCTATGTTACGTGTAGTTAACAAAAAAAATGTGCTTACCTTTTTGTCCATGTAACATTTAGATAACATAAGAGATATGCTAACCTTTTTGTCTATGTTACGTGTAGTTAACATAAGAGATGTGCTAACCTTATTGTCTATGTTACGGGTAGTTAACATAAGTGATGTGCTAACCCTTTTCTCTCTGTTACGTGTAGTTAACATAAGAGATGTGCTAACCGTTTTGTCTATGTTACATGTAGTTAACATAAGAGATGTGCTAACCGTTTTGTCTATGTTACATGTAGTAAACATAAGAGATGTGCTAACCTTTTTGTCTATGTTACATGTAGTTAACATAAGAGATGTGCTAACCCTTTTCTCTATGTTACGTGTAGTTAACATAAGAGATGTGCTAACCTTTTTGTCTATGTTACGTTTAGTTAACATAAGAGGTGTGCTAACCTTTTTGTCTATGTTACGTGTAGTTAACATAAGAGATGTACTAACCTTTTTGTCTATGTTACGTGTAGTTAACAGTTAACATACGAGATGTGCTAACCTTTTTGTCTATGTTACGTGTAGTTCTGTTACGTGTAGTTAACATAAGAGATGTGCTAACCTTTTTGCCTATGTTACGAGTAGTTAACATAAGAGATGTGCTATCCTTTTTGTCTATGTTACGTTTAGTTTGTTACATGTAGTTAACATAAGAGATGTGCTAACCTTTTTGTCTATGTTACGTTTAGTTAACATAAGAGATGTGTTAACTTTTTTGTCTATGTTACGTGTAGTTAACATAAGAGATGCGCTAACCCTTTTGTTTATGTTACGAGTAGTTAACATAAGAGATGTGCTAACCATTTTGTCTATGTTACGTGTAGTTAACATAAGAGATGTACTAACCTTATTATCTATGTTACGAGTAGTTAACATAAGAGATGTGCTTACCTTATTGTCTATGTTACGAGTAGTTAACATAAGAGATGTATTAACCTTATTGTCTATGTTACGAGTAGTTAACATTAGAGATGTGCTAACCTTATTGTCTATGTTACGAGTAGTAAACATAAGAGATGTGCTAACCTTATTGTCTATGTTTCGTTTAGTTAACATAAGAGATGTGTTAACCTTTTTGTCTATGTTACGTGTAGTTAACATTAAAGATGTGCTAAACTTTTTGTCTATGTTACGTGTAGTTAACATAAGAGATGCGCTAACCCTTTTGTTTATGTTACGAGTAGTTAACATAAGAGATGTGCTAACCATTTTGTCTATGTTACGTGTAGTTAACATAAGAGATGTGCTAACCTTACTGTCTATGTTACGAGTAGTTAACATAAGAGATGTGTTAACCTTATTGTCTATGTTACGTTTAGTTAACATAAGAGATGTTCTAACCTTATTGTCTATGTTACGTTTAGTTAACATAAGAGATGTGTTAACCTTTTTGTCTATGTTACGTGTAGTTAACATTAAAGATGTGCTAAACTTTTTGTCTATGTTACGTGTAGTTAACATAAGAGATGCGCTACCCCTTTTGTTTATGTTACGAGTAGTTAACATAAGAGATGTGCTAACCATTTTGTCTATGTTACGTGTAGTTAACATAAGAGATGCGCTAACCCTTTTGTTTATGTTACGAGTAGTTAACATAAGAGATGTGCTTACCTTATTGTCTATGTTACGAGTAGTTAACATAAGAGATGTGCTAACCATTTTGTCTATGTTACGTGTAGTTAACATAAGAGATGTACTAACCTTATTATCTATGTTACGAGTAGTTAACATAAGAGATGTGCTAACCTTTTTGCCTATGTTACGAGTAGTTAACATAAGAGATGTGCTAACCATTTTGTCTATGTTACGTGTAGTTAACATAAGAGATGCGCTACCCCTTTTGTTTATGTTACGAGTAGTTAACATAAGAGATGTGCTATCCTTATTGTCTATGTTACGTGTAGTTAAATAAGAGATGTGCTAACCTTATTGTCTATGTTACGTGTAGTTAACATAAGAGATGCGCTAACCCTTTTGTCTATGTTACGAGTAGTTAACATAAGAGATGTGCTAGCCTTTTTGTCTATGTTACGTGTAGTTAACATAAGAGATGTACTAACCTTATTATCTATGTTACGAGTAGTTAACATAAGAGATGTGTTAACCTTTTTGTCTATGTTACGTGTAGTTAACATTAAAGATGTGCTAAACTTTTTGTCTATGTTACGTGTAGTTAACATAAGAGATGCGCTACCCCTTTTGTTTATGTTACGAGTAGTTAACATAAGAGATGTGCTAACCTTTTTGCCTATGTTACGAGTAGTTAACATAAGAGATGTGCTATCCTTTTTGTCTATGTTACGTTTAGTTAACATAAGAGATGTGTTAACCTTTTTGTCTATGTTACGTGTAGTTAACAGTTAACATACGAGATGTGCTAACCTTTTTGTCTATGTTACGTGTAGTTCTGTTACGTGTAGTTAACATAAGAGATGTGCTAACCTTTTTGCCTATGTTACGAGTAGTTAACATAAGAGATGTGCTATCCTTATTGTCTATGTTACGTGTAGTTAACACAAGAGATGTGCTAACCTTTTTGTCTATGTTACATGTAGTTAACATAAGAGATGTGCTAACCTTTTTGTCTATGTTACGTTTAGTTAACATAAGAGATGTGCTAACCTTATTGCCTATGTTACGTTTAGTTAACATAAGAGATGTGCTAACCTTATTGGCTATGTTACGTTTAGTTAACATAAGAGATGTGTTAACTTTTTTGTCTATGTTACGTGTAGTTAACATAAGAGATGTTCTAACCTTTTTGTCTATGTTACGAGTAGTTAACCCAAGAGATGTACTAACCTTTTTGTCTATGTTACGTGTAGTTAACATAAGAGATGCGCTAACCCTTTTGTTTATGTTACGAGTAGTTAACATAAGAGATGTGCTAACCTTTTTGTCTATGTTACGTGTAGTTAACATAAGAGATGTGCTAACCTTTTTGTCTATGTTACGAGTAGTTAACATAAGAGATGTGCTAACCGTTTTGTCTATGTTACGTGTAGTTAACATAAGAGATGTGCTAACCTTTTTGTCTATGTTACGTGTAGTTAACATAAGAGATGTGCTAACCTTTTTGTCTATGTTACGAGTAGTTAACACAAGAGATGTGCTATCCTTATTGTCTATGTTACGTGTAGTTAACATAAGAGATGTGCTAACCTTTTTGTCTATGTTACGTGTAGTTAACATACGAGATGTGCTAACCTTTTTGTCTATGTTACGAGTAGTTAACACAAGAGATGTGCTATCCTTATTGTCTATGTTACGTGTAGTTAACATAAGAGATGTGCTAACGTTATTGTCTATGTTACGAGTAGTTAACATAAGAGATGTGCTAACCGTTTTGTCTATGTTACGTGTAGTTAACATAAGATATGTGCTAACCTTATTGTCTATGTTACGTGTAGTTAAAATAAGAGATGTACTAACCTTATTATCTATGTTACGAGTAGTTAACATAAGAGATGTGCTAACCGTTTTGTCTATGTTACGTGTAGTTAACATAAGAGATGTACTAACCTTATTATCTATGTTACGAGTAGTTAACATAAGAGATGTGACTGTATAAAATTGTATATCTATGTACTGTAAAGCGCTTTAGAGTGGCTTATGTTAGCTAGATAGGGCGCTATATTAAATGTTGTTTATTTATTTATTTATTATTTATTTTTATTTTAGTGAGATAGCAAGATCCGCGCTATCACAAGGTGGCAAGTACACCAACATAACCTGTCTCCGGCATACACACATGCACGCTTACATGTAACACACATAGAGACACATCCTTAAATGACCCTAGCTGTTAATAGGACGTTAAACAATGTGAAACTAAACCAAGCTTTCATGTCCTCAGATTAAGAGATTATTGATGATCAACTGACAAATTGCCTTGTTGAATATTTTTCAGTGTCTGCACATCTAAACTTTATGAAAAATCTTCACAAGTTTGAACTCTATATTTGATTATGCTTGAGGATACTCCCTGTACAAATATGTATGTGTGTAAGACATAGGTGGATTGGCGGAGTGGTCAACACGTCGGCCTTCCACGCAGGCGGCCGGGGTACGATCCTCCAAGTCGTCGTACGCATGGATAATCAGATTTTTTTTCTCCTGCCCACACAACTCCAACAACCCAGATGGAGTATATAATGGTCTGGGGTAGATGTTGCGGTATTTGTGATATAGCATTCAAGTGAGGTGGCACTATAAAAGATGCCGTTGGAAGCACGGTCCCACTATAAACAGAACACAATACATCTCCAGCACACACGCAGGCATACACACATAGGGATATATTAGTGAGGTGACATATGACTAGCAGTTAGCGCCTGATAAGGCAGTTTATGCGAATTCCTCAAAAAATGTATAAAATTGTATTGATTAATGTATGCTAATTGTATTAATTGTATATCTATCTAAAACGCTTTAGGGTGGCTTATGTTAGCTAGATAGGGCGCTATATCAAATGTTGTATATCATATTATGGGCGGAAACTGCAGAAAACTTCCGATTGTTTATTGTTAGAGGCGTCACAAGGGTTGTTTTGTTACATGATAATGTACGATCGCCTTATTATTACGATGCCTTCAAAATACAATCTTCTCATGAAGAGCTTTTTAACAGCCTCAATAATAAGTCTTCTTATGATTTTTAAATTGTCTTCTTATTTTCCTGTCACACAAATGTCAACCTAAGTTTTTGTATTTCTATACAGTACATTATATAAACCCCTATCTTAAAACGTACCTCTATCAATCACGACCGTATTCCGCTACTATAAAACTATAAACATGTTTACTTTTCACTTGTTGACAAATTTTCATTCTTTCTAGCTGTGTTCTGTGCCGAGGTAAAAGCTAGACTGTGGACAAATGATGTCGTTACTTACGCATTTGAGATGACGTCAGACATTTCTCTGACGCGACGTGTTGCAACACTTGTACAATGTGCCACGCTTTGTGGAGTGTATGAGATTTGTTACGTATTTGAATATGATGGCGAAACCAACCTATGTCACGTTTTCAATGGATTCCAACCGTTCAGTGGTAACGAGGTGTTCCCTCATGGTCAACGCTCTGTATACAAAGACATAGAAGGTAGGCCTTGTTATTATCTGTTGAAGTCACAATGGTAGACATTTCATTAAACCGATTGCTATATTGTGAGGGTAAACATTTGTGACAATTTGTTTTTAGACTTTCTCTAAGGAAGGAAGTCATATATAAGTCTCTTAATGCGAACACGCAGTGTGGTTCTGTTGGTCAATTATTTTCTATAGATTTTTACTGAATATTCAGCATTTATTATAACGCATTTAGTACATGTTTTCTTTTTCGCCTTGTTTTTGACTTTTCTTGTACAGTATAATAATCTGTGTGTATCGCGAATATGATATCGATATCTGTGTGGAATAGAGTATTATTAGTTTGTGATCGACATGCTATTTTGTCATCCTGTGATTTTTTTTTATGCATAACAGGTTGTGTACGTAGTGGTTACATCCTGTTCAGGGACGGACACCTGTGTTTCAAATTGTTTCGAGAAAGTCGCACATGGGGTGATGCTTTTACCGCTTGTCAGAATGACGGAGGGAGACTTATTGTCTTGCAGACTTCTAAACAAATTGAGTACATACTTAATGTAACGGGTAAGTTACACTACAGAACAAAAGTTGATCACCGAATCATGAAACAAAGGAAAAGATAAGAAAACAAACCCTAAATTCAATGTCTATTATAGAGTATGAAGCGGAAACCAGATAACAACACGACTTAGGTATGTGATTAAACATTAGTGTAGACTTTAGCCATGCTTTAAATCAATAGGATAAACAACCAGATATACTCAAGCTATGTCATGAAATAATAGGATAAACAATAGGATATAACTTAGCTATGTCATAAAACAATAGAGTAGACTATGGTTTAAAACAATAGGATAAACAACCAGATATACCCAAGCTATGTCATGAAAAAATAGTATAGACTTGAGCTATGCCATAAAACAATAGTATACACTTAAGCTATATCATAAAACAATAGTATACACTTAAGCTATATCATAAAACAATATGATACTTTAGCTTTGTGATTAAATTTACTACTTTAGTTATATGAATAAACAAAGGTTTTACTTTTTGCAAAACACAAGGCGGAGGCGGCCGGGGTTCGATTCCCGAAGTCGTCGTACGCATGGATAATCAGAGAAAGTATTTTTCTCCTGGTGGAGTATAAATTGGTCTGGGGTGGATGTTGCACTATCTGTGCTGTAGCATTCAAGTGAGGTATCACTATAAATGATGCCGTTGGAAACAAGGTCCCACTACAAACTGAGCACATTACATCTACAGCACACACGCAGGCATACACACATAGGGATATATTAGCCAGGTAGCATATTACTAGTAGTTAGCGCCTGATAAGGCAGCTCCTGCGAATTCCTCAAATTGTATTGATTAATGTATATGCTAATTGTATTAATTGTATATCTATGTACTGTAAAGCGCTTTAGAGTGGCTTGTGTTAGCTAGGGAGGGCGCTATATCAAATGCTGTATATTATTATTATTATTTAACCAACATAATACGTCAGTTTGGTTATAAAATGTCCTTTTTCACTTCTTTAAAATTTCAGAAATCTCAGGTATAAGGTATCACTGGATTGGTCTTACTGACCGGAAGTTTGAGGGTGAGTGGACATATATTGACGACAAAGGCTTCAACGAAACAATATGGCCGTCTGTGAATTTCAACAACAAATGTCAGAGGTACAATTTAGATCCAAACGAAGCTGATTGTGGCGCTTTGAACTCCAACTCGAGGCATCTAAGTGATTGCCACTGTAATGTAACTAGGGATTACATATGTGAACGACCCCAGCTTGTTTAAGACGAATCGATAACTTAAAAGTCACAATAACTAATTAGAGTACATTTGAAATAGTAGCTACAGAGGATGGTTTACTCAAAGGCAAGAGTAGTACGGCCACTACATAGGCGCTTATTTTATAAACAAAAGTAGGCTAAGGCCACTACAGAGGCGCTTAATTTATAGACAAGAGTAAGCTACGGCCACTACAGAGGCGCTAAATTTATAGACAAGAGTAGGCTACGACCACTACAGAGGCGCTTAATTTATAGACAAGAGTAGGCTACCGCCACTACAGATGCGCTTAATTTATAGACAAGGGTAGGCTACGGCCACTACAGAGGCGCTTAATTTATAGACATGAGTAGGCTACGGCCAGTACAGAGGCGCTAAATTTATAGACAAGAGTAGGATACGGCCACTACAGAGGCGCTCAATTTAAAGGCAATAGTAGACTATGGCCACTACAGAGGCGCTTAATTTAAAGGCAAGAGTAGGATATGGCTGCTACAGAGGCGCTTAATTTAAAGGCAAGAGTAGGCTACAGCCACTACAGAGGCGCTTAATTTATAGACAAGAGTAGGCTACGGCCACTACAGAGGCGCTTAATTTAAAGGCAAGAGTAGGCTACGGCCACTACAGAGGCGCTTAATTTATAGACAAGAGTAGGCTACGGCGACTACAGAGGCGCTTAATTTAAAGGCAAGAGTAGGATATGGCTGCTACAGAGGCGCTTAATTTAAAGGCAAGAGTAGGATATGGCTGCTACAGAGGCGCTTAATTTAAAGGCAAGAGTAGGCTACGGCCACTACCGAGGCGCTTAATTTATAGACAAGAGTAGGCTACGGCCACTACAGAGGCGCTTAATCTAAAGGCAAGAGTAGGCTACGGCCACTACAGAGGCGCTAAATTTATAGACAAGAGTAGGATACGGCCACTACAGAGGCGCTTAATTTAAAGGCAAGAGTAGGATATGGCTGCTACAGAGGACATGTACTACAATAGAATACACTTTGGATGTACACAATTATTGTACACTTGAAATGGAGTTCAGGAATTCAATGTACTGTATATTTCTACGTGCCATTTTCGCCGGCCCTGATGAAGGCATACTCTTTGTTTTAATTTATCCACATTTGTGTCATATGATAAATGTAAAATAAATTAACAATCAAGTATGCTTGATGTGAAAATGAATGATAATATAAGGATTATCAACATATTTGTTTTCTTTGCTATCTATATAAATGTCATCAGGACCAAGAAGGGATAGAACGTATACATACATATATATTTCAAACACATGTAATCAATGATGACAGATAAAAAAAAAAACAGTAACAAAATTAACTTTTTTTTAAAAGAGTATGTTTAAGCCAAAGCTTTCTGAACTCTACTTGTACCATCGCCCTTTAATAGGTTTGGTGACGCCCAAAATCACTCAATGATAAGAAACCGCGGTAGCTCAGAATTTCATTCCACACAGAGTTAAATAAATTCATAACTTTATCCAACTTATGAATTTATCGAGCTCTTAAGACATATACAGTTACATGTAGCTCTGAGTGACTTTTTGATTGTTTGGTATGGTTTAAGCGAGTTACAAGACAGCTGGTTTGAGCACGAGAACGGTTTCATGAATACGGGCCCTATTGCTAATTGGGATGTCAATATCAGCATAGTGACGTATTCTGTGACTAGATAACACCAGACAATGGGTAAAACGAGAACATTCTGAATTAGTTTTTACATTCAAAGTGGATGAAACCCAACAGGTCAAGCATTTAAAAGCTTATCAGAAGCTTGAAATCCAAATTAAGAATTTAACCAAAGGTTTATTTTCTTGACCACAATGTCTAAAAGATACTCAACGTTATACATTATTTAGTTGTGTCGGCATACCAAGAATTTTCATATCATTTCATAATGTTTTATTGTACTGATCTTAATCATGTACAAAATGAATTGGGCAACATGCATAATCTACACCTATAAGCCCTCTCCTTACAAAAATATAACAGTATATACACATCATATAAACGGTTCTTTTAAATGTTTCTTTAGAATTAAAATAAGAAATTATTTGTATTTTGATTTTGATAGGACAATACATATTTCGGTTATTGCATTGTTGTAAGAGAGATTATTTGACAATACTTGAGAATCTGATAAGAACGTTTTGTGTTTCTAATGTAAATCCGAACCGTCTCCACAATATTTCTATTCATATTAACGTCTTGTGCGATTGTAAACCATAAATAAATGTTTGGGTATTGTATTTTGTATTTAATAACTTGATTCAGCTAAATCTTACCTGCACTTATTCCCTATTTCATCGAAAGACAAAATACTAACATATCATACTTTTGTATTGAAATCGTTCGGAACACCAACCATAAGAACAGAGACCCGCCGCGATTGCATTAGGTTATTAAAATTCGAAAACATTCTTTTATCGCTGGCTTTGCTAGTTGCTTAAAGCTAGCAATTATCCAGAATTCTAACGACCAATCTAGGCGCCATTAATCAAGGTCACAGTCGTATTTGGGCATGGTATACTCCAGAAATGGAATTAATGGAATATGGATGTACAATCGTGGGCATCGTCTCCTCAAAATTGATTCCTCTGTCAGAACATTTTACTTTTCCACTCTTAAAACTTCTACAAATCGTACCAAACGACAGGTACTCAATTTTACTCTTAATGTGTGAACGTTTATTTCCTAAAGAGTCGCTTTAAATACATGGAGGCAAACAATTATGTATCACAATACTTATTTTGTGAACAAAAACATGACAAAATCAAAGACGAAAGACACCGACGCTCCAATCGGTAGAATATTTGAGTTCCTTATTGGCAAATGTTTTGCCGACTTCGGTGGCAGGTCTATCATAAATCCCTTGATAAATGTCAACTCTGACGGCATCCTCGATATCCAGGGGTTACGCTCACTTTCGCTCTCTGCACCCCTGGAACATGTTATGGTAAGTTTGAAGGCTCAGTGTGCGCCACCTTGTTGATGAGAAAAGAAAGCTAGTTCGATCCTTTGATGAAATTTAATCTCGCGGTAACATAACAGTAAAAATTGACAGGGCTTGAAGTCGGGTGTCACGCCTTTGTAATCTTCAAAGGATAGGTATCAGCCTAGCGATTGGTCAGGTTTTTCTACCTTAGACCGATCAAACAGCTATCTGTGTGCATTCAATTTTGCTATGACATATTCCAGGGGAGCAGAGAGCGTAAGTGAGCGAAACCCCTGGCGTGTCGAGGATGCTCTGACGGACAAAGATACAAACACGATTTCGAGAAATGCAGGTGCACGAAGACTATGGGAAACTTGTATGGTCACCAACATGATCTCATCGACAAAGATCGTGTGATATTGTATTAAGTATATGAAATATCAAACTGGGTTTTTTTGTTGGCAGGTGCCTTTAAAAAGGACTACTATATCCGAAAGCTAAACACACTTTGTCAAAAACGAGAGACACCAAGATACCACGTACAACAATTTTCCTAAAGGAATTTTAGTCTAGATCTTTTTTTTTCTTTTTTAAAAAGATAAGGAAACGTGCAACTCAGTTCAATAAGGTTGCATATGTGTCCTGCTATCCCATCAACGCTGCCTAGCCTACTCTGTATTCGTGAGAACTTGCACGAGGTTTGCAGTCACATGGTACTCTGACGGCAATGGCTTGCACGGAACGATGCTTTTCTCTGATGTAGATTAATCATGTTTCTCTTCTCGATGTTAAAGCATGTCGTACACTATTTTTCGCTTTGTACGTTTCCTTTACAGCTGTTTACTCCCCGTAATTTGTGGAACGTACACGTATGGCAAACCCTATTACTACAGCTACATCGAGAAAGTACAGCCTGTTAAGTAACGGCTAACGTTTGTTAAACCCAGTAGGGTGCACCTTCGATCACACCTTTCGATTCAATAAAGAAACAATACAGATCTCAAACAGCTCAAAAAGACCGAACAAAGACGTGGTTCTCTAAAGTGCACAATCGGGAAAACAAAAAGAACTGTCAGCTTTAAGCTTAGCAAACAAAAAACAAATGATGTGGCATAATAAAACGTCTGTGAAAACAAAGGTATTTTAAACGATATCATCAATTATATATTATATCATCATTGGCATCCCGCTTGCTCCCGGAATGCATATTGCTATTGTAAAGTGACATATTTCTATGATCCAATTATATTTGTTATGAAATTTATTTACTTTTCTTTTATTTATTATTTTTTTAATAAGGAACTTAGTCAATCTTCTAGTTTTGTCTTTTTAATTGCATAATAACAAGAATATAAAAAAGTCAAATTTATAAATTGCACGTTCAGATCAAGGTTTTGATTAAAGATGTATGTGATCAGGAGTCAAGCTCCCTGTCCACACATTAGCTCCCACCCTTAGGATACATCCCTGTTCCCACATTAGCTCCCACACCTGGGATCCATCCCTGTCCACACATTAGCTCACACCCTCGGGATACATCCCTGTCTTCACATTAGCTCACACCCTTGGGATACATTCGTGTCCACACGTTTGCTCGCACCCTGGTGGTCCATTCCTGTCCACACATTAGCTCACACCCTCGGGATCATTCCTGTCCACACATTAGCTCAAACCCTCGGGATACATCCCTGTCTACACATTAGCTCACACCCTTGGGATACATTCGTGTCCACACGTTTGCTCACACCCTGGTGATCCATCCCTGTCAACACATTAGCTCACGACATTTGGTTAGATATCTGTCCACACATTAGCTCCCACCCTCGGGATACCTCCCCGTCCACACATTAGCTCCCACCCTCGGGATACCTCCCTGTCCACAGATTAGCTCCCACCCTCGGGATCCATTTCTGTCAACGCATTAGCTCCCACCCTCGGGATATGTCCTTGTCAAGCATTGTCTGCATTGCATTGTGTTAAAAATTGTGAAATCATAGGCGTCCATTAAAGTGAATAATACCAAGACATTCACCGCAAGGTTATGAGATATGTGCAAGTTTAATTCTGTTTAACTTTTAAGGAATCAATAATACCTCTTTCAATAAGATGCCTACAGTATAAATAATGTAGTATTCTGAAATTGCCGACCGATTGCTTGCTTTTTACTCCAATATCCAATGCAAACCTGTCCAGATAGTTAACGTTGAAAAGTTAAACCTATTCAAATGATGTTGATAAGGAGTCAAGCTCCCTGTCCACACATTAGCTCCCACCCTAGGGATACATCCCTGTCCACACATTAGCTCCCACCCTTGGGATACATCCCTGTCAACACATTAGCTCCCACCCTTGGGTTACATCCCTTCCCACACATTAGCTCCCACCCTTGGGATACATCCCTGTCCACACATTAGCTCCCACCCTCGGGCTACATCCCTGCCCACACATTAGCTCCCACCCTTGGGATACATCCCTGTCCACACATAAGCTCCCACCCTCGGGATACCTCCCTGTCCACACATTAGCTCCCACCCTTGGGATACATCCCTGTCCACACATTAGCTCCCACTCTTGGGTTACATCCCTGTCCACACATCAGCTCCCACACTCGGGATCCATCCCTGTCCACACATTAGCTCCCACCCTCGGGATCCATCCCTGTCCACACATTAGCTCCCACCCTCGGGATCCATCCCTGTCATTGCATTAGCTCCCACCCTCGGGATATATCCTTGTCAGGCATTGTCTGCATTGCATTGTGTTAAAAATTGTGAAATCATAGGCGTCCATTAAAGTGAATACGAAGACATTTGCCGCAAGGTTCGAAAACGAATCGACCGGCATATTGTGTGTCGATCATCGAAGCGTTATGCGACATGAATGTCGGGTCTAGAAATTGTTGCTGAAACGTAATCAGATGTGATACGGTGTAAACATATATTCTTAAATAAAACAAAATGTTACTTTAACTAGCACCAAGTGATCAGCAAAGTATTATACAAGTACTCATGTTACTGACAAGTTATGATACAAGCGTTGGACATACATATGTGCAGCAGAAACGTATACTAACACAATATATTCAGTGTATGCTACACTTTAAGCTGACAGTGCTTTGCGCTTTCTCAATTGTTATGATGATACCCAGGTAAGCGTTACCGATAATGGGAAAATTCTTCGTGCAACGTGGTCGTCACATAGAAACCTGTCTTTGATCGGATTGTTTGAGAGTTAGGTTTACAGTAGCTCCAAACATCGATATAACAGGCTGTACCTTAGCGATGCTATTACTTTTTATTGTTTCAAGTCACTTTAGTGCAGTCAGAATTGCCGATGACTTTTGATGTGTTGTCCATATTGATAGTGACGAAGGAAAACGATATTGTATACTGCAACAATTTGAAGCAGTCTTATATCACTACAAATTGAGGCAGTTTTATATCACTACAATTTGAAGCAGTCTTATATCATGCATGTCTTTGAATGGTTGTGAGTTCAAGTGAGATATCCGCAATAGATCTTGCTGAAGTTGGTGAGACTCGATTTGATTCAAATTTGGTGTTTTTGACTTTTAAACATGTTGTGTAATGAGGGTAACCCTCTCGACTCGGTCGTCTCTCTCGAGTTCGCTGCCGCTGTAATGGCGCCTTTACCTGTGGCACAGGTGCCCGAGTCCTAAACGGTTATCGACGCCGCTGACGCTATGGGTGATACTTGTACAACAGCACGAAAACGTTACAGATCTTCTGATTTCTTTCTTTTGGAAAGTGAGTTGGACAACGAAACAAATGAAAATTTCAAATAATGACCTGCTTGATATTCACACTTCTGATGTCGACGAGTTTACCCAGCCATCCCCCGCCCATATTGACTCTCCTGGTCTCGTACGTGTCGAGGCACTAGTAGTACAGTTGACGGAAAACATGAGTAGTATGCACTCATTGTTCTCGAAAAAAACTGACATTTTTGAACATAATGTGATGGAAAAAATTGCAGATTTTTTGGATATCAAAATAAAATCCGAAATGAACAGTTTACAGAGATGAACATGAACACAAAATAAAACGATAAAGTTGAAAACTAAGACTGGAGTTTGAAAGGAAATTAAGAGCAATGAAAGACATTTTTATATCTAGTGACGGGACGCTACGTTGAACGTGGAGGTTACGAAAATCAGGGAGGAAATTCAAGGTCTGAAGGAGGGACTAAAAAGTGATACTGCTCGAATAAATAACAAAAACCATGTACCGAGTCCCCTGCTGGCTAATAGGCAATTTAACATTGCAGTTAAAAACCTCGTACAGTCAACACAAGAGAACGAAAACAGTGACACAGAACATACTAAACAAAATGTGAACATACTCTTACGAGATGGACTCAAATTGCCGAGGGTAAAAATAACTCGTGCAATCAGGAAAGAACCAAGAGGCGGTTACCCTGGTGTTATCATTGCAACTGTGGACACAACAGAAAATAAACAAAAACACATGATAGCAAAAAAAAGTGTGAAAAGAAAATAGTCGTTACAACAAAGTCTACATAGAAAACGACGAGTTAGGAAAAGAATGGCATTTTCCTGCGTTTCGCAGTAATAACAGGATATATATATGTCTGTTATGATTCGGATGGAACTGTATTTTGATTGGCTGAGTGTATTGACACATGAATATGAATAAGCGAAAGTGTTTTGCACGTGCAGGTTATGGAGTAAGAGAGGTACACCTGGTAAGGTAGTCATTCTAGCCTGAGTAATGCATGGTGTAAGGGAGATAACTGGGCCAAAGATAAAGGCAGAGGTTTTGGATGTTGCTTTGTGAAAATTTAACGTACGGTCCACGGTTTTCCAGAGTTTTTGGACTCCTGCAGTTTTATCTCTGGTTTTTAGCCCAGGACCAGTACTGCTAGTGTTATATAAAGTGATAGGTTTCGTGGTGTGTGGTGCAGGGAAGAGTGCATAGGCTGGTATAATGTATAATGTAATATTGAAATTGATTGATTAAATGCCGCTCCAGTGCTGCTTGCGTGACAGGCAATTGCAGATATGGTGTTGTTATTTCGTTATAGGCTATTGGGTAGCACTGCAGGGAAGTCAGTAACAGTATAGAACAGACTTTATGTGGATCGCGCGTTACGTCTGGTACCGAGAGACCTTACTACACGTGTAAATTTCCACAATGAACAGCGCTCGACCGTGACGACAGGTTCAATTCAGAGGACAGGTCGATAAGTCCACACATACGTACAGGTGACATGCGTTCCCGTAGCCCCCTGCGGAATGTGAGAAGCATGCGCAGTGAAGGCGCAGATAGGCATTCTAACGGGAACAGTCCAAGGTCACACAGGTCAACCGCGGATTCAGAATTCAACACAGGCTCCCGGAGTCGAATTAACTATCATCGTGTGGATGGACACAACAGGAACTACGGTCGTGTCCGGAACCGTTGGGGCGACACTAGAATGAGTTGCGGATAGGTTGCTGGAATACTAACGGGTGGTCAAACAGTAGTAACGATAACTCTCGTTTTCGCGAAAACTTAATCAACGGTTGTGAAGGAGATATCAAAGGTCTATGCGAGACCTTCCTTAAAAACTCGGATATATAGGACGGAACAGGACCAGTCTCCATAAAAACGCGAAACGTGGATCCGGTGGTGTTTTTTGTTTTACTGCATAACAGTCTGTTTCATCGTTTCCACATTGAAACTGTTGATGACTTAAATGGAGGTATATTATGGATCAAACTAGAAAGTAATTACTCAAAGTTTGATATGTTTGTATGTATGTATCTTTTTCTTGCCTCCAGAAAATAGCGCCATGGCAATTGACCCCGCCATCGTTTTTAACACTTTACTTCATCAAATCAGTATGTATCAATACCAGGGTTATCTCTGTCTAATGGTTGATTGTAATGCACGAGTTGGAGACCATAGTGATTATATTGAGGGTGTGGATCTCATCCCTCCCAAACAACACTTAGATACTGTGGTCAATGGTTTTGACGATATGTTTATGGATTTCTGCACAGATTGTAGTATATGTGTTCTTAATGGCAGAAATGGTTCATTTGATTGTAAATGCATCTCTACCGAAGGTAAATAAGTTGTTGATTACGTGTTGGCACCACATGAGCAACTTCATATATTTAAGAATTTTAAAGTGTATAAAATGACCGACTTGATTAGTAGTCTAGATATTGCTGTCCCTGAAAAAATACCTGACCACTCTTATCTGGAGTGCATAGTACATGTTCCAAGTAACGTAAATGATACAAATCTAACGCCAGCAAGGAAAGGTTTTAAACGCAGGCTAAAATATTAAATGCAAAGAAACTACCCGACAATTTCCTGGTAAATAGTGATGACCAACCATTTATCATGAATACAATTAATCGTATAAAGAATAAATTGTTTAATGTTAAATGTTAATGATGTATAGCAGAATTTTAAGATTTTCTTCTAAGTGAGATGGAAAAGTCTGGTGCACGATGTGCTGATCAGAAAAGCACTAGAAACATAAATAGAAAATCCCTATATATAAGCCATACTGGGATGATGTGTTACAACAAGCATGGAGTAATGTCAAGGTCAATGAAAGGTCATGGCTTAGATGTAATGTTTCAACAGCAGAACGTAGGCGACTTAAAGAGATATATTGCATTGCTAGGAAGTCCTTTGACACTATTCATAGGCGGTATAAACGCCAATATCAGCAAAAGAAACAATCAGATCTGAATGATGAATTATTTAATAAAACTAATAGTAGGGATTTCTGGAAAGAAATTGGTAAACTAGGTATCGCTGAGGACAGAAAACCTACGATTCCCTTTGTGGTTAAGGATGACCAAGGCATAGTACATCGAGATATCCCGTCAGTTACTGAACGTTGGAAAACGGATTACGAAATGTTATTGTCCACTGTTTCGGATCTGAGTCGTATAATCAAGCACATTTTATGTCAATATGCGATGACTTGAAAACTGGTAATATATCTCATGATACGAGTACGGATGTAGCCATGTTAAATGCAAAAATTAATATTCAAGAGGTACTAGATGCAATTGAATCAGCTAAAGATCATAAAGCCTCCGGCATTGACTGTATACCGGCGGAATCTATGAAAAATAATACGTGTATATCTATGCTATACTCAATATTAAGTAAATGTTTCGATAGCGGAGTCGTACCGGGTCAGTGGCGAGAAAGGATAATTAATCCCATAATTAAGCCCAATAGTACTGACCCTCAGGTACCGTTAACTTACAGAGCAATAGATCTACAGTCTATTCCATGTACAATTTATTGTAGTATTTTAAATAATAGTTTAACAAAGTGGCTCGGAATGAATGGTAAATTGGCTGATGAACAAAATGGATTCCGCAAAGGTCGCAGTTGTCAGGACCATATCTACACCTTATACAGTATTATAAATAACAGAAAGAACGCTGGACGGTCTACTTATACTTGCTTTATTGATTTATAAAAAGCATTCGATACGGTAGATAGAACATGTTGATGGTATAAGTTGCAACGTATTGGAGTTAAAGGGAGTATATACAATCCCATACGTTCTCTTTATGAAGACGTCACGTCAGAAATAATGACGTCATTACGAGTTGCATCAGTGTTCAACGCGGTTTAAAACAAGGCTGTTTAATGTCTCCAGTTATTTTTTCTATATATATAAATGATGTAATTGAGGATATAAAAACTTCTGGCCCCCAATGAAGGGAACCTTCAGAAATTATTGGATATTGTTGCAGATTGGTGACGTAAATGGAGGCTTAGTATTAACTCTTCAAAGTCTAAAATAGTTCACTTTCGACCAAAACACTGTTGTCCAGTTTACCTGTGGAAATGTTCTCATATGAACTACTAACAGTTATAAATACCTTGGGTTTTGACTTGATGAATATCTAGATCTAAAACTTGCTGTAAAGGAACTAGCTAAGTCCGCGAGTAGAGCAGTCGGGGGCCTTGACAGCTAAGTTCATTTCTGTGGGTGGTATGTCGTTCCCTATTTTTAATAAATGATATGAATCTCTGGTGGAGCCAGTATTTTTTTTACTGTAGTGCCATTTGGGGGCAATCCGAACACCGTATTATAAACAATGTTCAAAATAGAGCGATGAAGTTTTTTCTAGGTGTAGGAAGAAATTCTTCCAATCCAGGTAAAAAAGGCGATAAGGGTTGGATGTCTTGTGTATCCAAACAACGAATGGAAGTTTTTAGGTTGTGTTATAAGTTAAAATCGGTGGATAATGACCGTATTATGTACAAAGTTTACTCGTGGTCCTCCAGGAAAAGTAGATCATGGGATGTAAAAGCTAAAAATAATAGCAAGTAAGTTTGGTATCGCCAATATTATTAATGACGCTCCAAATTCAACTAAATCCGTTATGTCAAGAATCAAACAGAACATTTTCAACAAGGATGAAGAGACGTGGTTCTCCAGTCTTTGGTGTGATAAAGGTAACATTAACGGCAATAAATTAAGAACATACCGGTTATTAAAATAGAGATTTACAACCGGAACATTACGTCACCACTTTAATGCCGAGACCACACCGTAATATATTAGCCAAGTTAAGAAGTGGCAGCTTACCGCTACTTATAGAGACAAGTGGTATACAGGTCCAGTCACTGCATTAAATGACAGGCTGTGCAATTTCTGTGATAATAAAATTGAGAAGGAAATCCACTTTTCATGTGAATGTGACTTATATTCCGATCTTAGAGTCCCTCTGTTTGAAAGAGCAAGTATGTAAGATCAATCATTTATTTCTATGGATCATAACGAACAATATATTCCAAGTCAGTTTTCTTTTTATGAAAAGGAGACGTGGTAGTATTTAAAACTTGATATGCATTTTAGATTTTTTATGACTATATACATCGTAATATATGGTTCATATTATTGCTTCTAGTAGGCAACATAACGATGCTTTCACCATTTACTATAATTCAGGTTTTATGATTTTACCATCGTATCTGAGCATACATTCAAATTTTATGTTATGTACCTTGTGATATATGGTTCTTATTATTTAATCTGATGATGGGGGATGGGCAACTTGTCGGCGGGGTATCCCGAACTACTCTCGCTCTTCTCCCACCATTAATAGAGTCTGTTTTAATAAATATATAAATTTTAAGTAGTGTCTCGTAAGTCAGTATGGCTGGGCATATTTTGCATATGTGTATTTTTATTATGTAAAGTGATGTGTTATGTAAAATATGTGTGACACTTAAATGAAATATTTTATTATTTTATTATTATATCACAACTATTTGAAGCAGTCTAATATCACTACTATTTGAAGCAGTCTTATATCACTACAATTTGAAGCAGTCTTACATCACTACAATTTGAAGCAGTTTTATATCACTACAATTTGAAGCAGTTTTATATGACTACAATTTGAAGCAGTTTGTTATCACTACAATTTGAAGCAGTTTTATATCACTACAATTTGAAACAGTTTTATGTCACTACTATTTGAAGCAGTCTTATATCATTACAATTTTTAAGCAGTATTACATCACTTCAATTTGAAGCAGTTTTATATCACAACGATTTTGAAGCAGTATTTTATCACTAAAGTTTTAAGTAATACCCAATATTCCATTTGATGTATGTACTGTTTTAAAGGTTTCGTTAGGGTATCTTGAATATTTATTTTTGCTTTTAGCCAATGTTGGTGTCACTGCTAAAGACCAGATTAGGATGCTTTGTGAAAATGTTTGGATCGCCATGCTCATAACGTATCTGGTGCAAACAAAGATAATATGTGACGTAATCTTTGTTAAAACTGTTGTTCGTGATATTGCCACAAATACAGTATTTCTGATCGGCTTACGTCGTACGAATACTAGTTATAAACAAATTAGTGTGTGTTAAGGCACATGCCTAAGGGTTCACGACGTGAGGCATAATGACAATGTGTCATTGCTGCATGCAAATGTTATTATGTCACACATCCATCATCATCAGAATCTTAAATAAATAGTGATATTAAAAATCACATTCAAAACGATTAATAGTATCAGTATGAACAATGAAAACAGATGATGACAAAGTGAAAATATAATTAGATATACAATATCATCCGCTGTTTATTTCTGTTCTATAAAAAAATGTATATTTTTCTGCGTATTATTGAAATTCTTTTTTTGAAAGTTTGACTAAATATATTTATTTTAAGGTTAACACAATCAATGAGAAGAATGCAAAAAATATCTTTATAATGAAAGTTCTTAAAACATATAATGAATAATTTAATTTGAATGGTTTCAAACAGAAAATCTACGAAATCTGCAAAAGGTTAGTGAAATTCTTGTATAAATTTTTGTGTGTGTTTTTTTAACATCAAAAAGAACATTTTGGAATCCTGTAAAAGTCTTCCTTTTGTAGAAAATGTAGAATCATTTCGCAGTTTTATGAAAGCATAAATGCTTCAATCACGTTTTAGATAACTTTCTCATACACGATTCATTATTGACTTTGGTGGGGAAAATGCAATATGAATTTCAGACTAATAGAACTGTATGACACAGAGAACGTATCCATTGTAATATGTCCGTGCACTTATAAGCATAATTAGGACATTGACCTTCATATCACATGAAGTAATAGCATATTTCCTATTAGGATCATGATGGTGACCATACACCTTGCTCATGGCATTCTTCAACCTGCAGCTTTGGAAACCCGTTATTGTCAATTCGTCTGTCAACAGTCGACATCTGTAAGGGTAATCATGATATTCAGAGCAAACTTTTGAACATTTTGGGTTGGGGAAACCACAGTTAACCAGAATCCATTGCACAGGAACATTGGATGGAGTTCTGATTGGAATGATTGATTTTGTAAACTGCCGAATAAACTGTTTTTTCTTCATTTCGCAACTAAATGTTGTTTTTGTCATCATTGGAATTTCGTAAAATCATGCCGACATTCTGTATCTGAGAGACAAATTTCACAATGCATATTTGTGTATACAACTGCATCTTTATCGGTGACTGGAATAACTTGTGACATGACTTAGAAGTCGGAAGTAACTTTTGAAGGTTTACACGAACGCTGACAGACTTTCACTATGGATTGTAGCTTAAACATTATTAATCTTTGCACAATGTTCAAAATACATCGATTCGAAATCGTATTCACCCATATTGCAAATTTCCATTAATACACATTTACTACGGATGCTACGTTTAAATTGGCAAGGGATTGTCACATCAAAGCCAATGCAGTATTATCAAATAAAAAGATAAATAAATACATAGACAAGAGTTGACTTTTTTTAATGGAGAAACATGTAAGGTAATAGTATTTAGATGATAAACATTTTATCAAACGGGTTTTCAGTAATTGTCGTACGAACAATTTTCTCATAGCGAGCACGTGGATGAAATCGAGAGACCACCAAACAGTGTGATACACTATAAGTATCACCAAAGTTTCCATAGAAAAAAATGATGCCAATTCTTTTGAATTATGTAAAGGAATTGTATTCAATAATTTATTTATTATCAAATAATTGAAATTGAAATGTTCCGCGATAATACATGGCGCATTGACAAAAAAACGTTACTCTATGTTTGTTGATGTTTTCCGCCAAAATATACACAATACCTGTGTGATTTAATTCAATGTCAATCACAATATGGTGTTAATTATTTAATTCGTCGTATCAGACACACATGGTTATATATAAACACTAATCGTGTGTCTTCATCTAACGTCGCAGCGTAGTTTGCGGACTAATACATACACAGTTTTGTATTACTGAAGTACACTCATTATGTATTTTAGATCGACTTGTTGAAACGTAAACGTCCTATTGATTCATATATTACGTCATATCCTCTCCTTCTGCATAAATGTTACCTAGTTTTTGAAAATACATGTCATGAAAATTCATTTTTGTCGACATAGCAATTAATAAACCATATATCGTGAATAGTATTACGTTAATTTGTCAACATAATGCAATTATTAAAACATTTCCATTCCAAAAATTATTTTATTGTTGCAATTAACAATAGGATTTGGCACAGGCATTGCCTATAAACGCCCTTTCCATATAGAAAGACATATATTTCAAAAACATCCTGCATATAAATTGAAGATGTAATATATTAAGTTTAGGTAGATACAATGTAGGGTATGCCGAACCAATGAGCCAGTTTTATATATATGTACATAAAGATTAGCAGTCTTTTTGAAATATAAGGAATGTCAGATATTTTAACATGGTAGATCTAGTGTTTGGTTAGGGCAATTCAAAGTCACTGTCACTACACAAAGTGCCATATTAACCAGTTACACTAGAATTGCAAGAAATTAATGATACATAATATAAAATGTGGTACAATAAAGTTAAAATCTTCCAGATTTTTTTTATATAATCCAGGACACAAGAGAGAAAATTATCAAATCATAACGCCTTATTTTACACAGTGCATTTTTGTATGTCGTATACGCTAACTAGTCATGTCGACTGGACTTGTCCTCTGAAACCGACACATTGAAATGAATCCTCACAACATCTAGACAAGCTAATGACACATTTGTTCTAAGTATTATTACAATGATCATGTGCTCTAAATCACCTATTTTACGTGATTGATATATATGTTCCTTAAAACACGAAGGGAGACAATCTCAAATATAAATTTATGCCAAATATGATTTTTTTCAATACATTAATTAATTAGTTAAAAAAGAAACATATAGGGACAAGCTATCTCCAACCTTACATATCTGTTAGGAACACGGAGTTAATTGTTCAGTTTCATAATACATAGTACATTTGTATACATCCATTTCTTATAAAGACAATTTTTGGTAGTAGAGTAATTTTGATTTTGATAACCTTCACAGAAAGAGAATTCTGTTAATTTGACAGGGCCATGAAAAGCTTCGATAACGTAGTAGTACATATTTCAAACCCGAGATTCGCGAATGCAGAATCCCAAAATAGGCATCTTAATCGCGAAAATGACACTGAATGAAATCAAAGGTGTATACAATTATATATACAGGATAAATTATTACTTTCTAACAGTTTCAAATGCAACATTTTGTAAAAATCCGTAGTCAGTTTAGTTTCTCGAATCGCTTCTGAAGTAGACGTCCTTTGCAGTGACCGTAGTATTCCCTAATTTCTACAGTAAACGTCCTTTGCAGTGACTGCAGTATTCTCTAATTACTACAGTAAACGTCCTTTGTAGTGACTGCAGTATTCTCTAATTACTACAGTAAACGTCCTTTGTAGTGACCGTAGTATTCTCTAATTACTACAGTAAACGTCCTTTGTAGTGACCGTAGTATTCCCTAATTACTACAGTAAACGTCCTTTGCAGTGACCGTAGTATTCCCTATTTCTGAAGTAAACGTCCTTTGCAGTGACCGTAGTATTCTCTATTCCTGAAGTAAACGTCCTTTGCAGTGACCGTAGTATTCTCTATTTACTACAGTAAACGTCCTTTGTAGTGACTGCAGTATTCTCTAATTACTACAGTAAACGTCCTTTGTAGTGACCGTAGTATTCTCTAATTACTACAGTAAACGTCCTTTGCAGTGACCGTAGTATTCCCTATTTCTGAAGTAAACGTCCTTTGCAGTGACCGGAGTATTCTCTAATTTCTACAGTAAACGTCCTTTGCAGTGGCCGTAGTATTCTCTAATTTCTACAGTAAACGTCCTTTGTAGTGACCGCAGTATTCTCTAATTTCTACAGTAAACGTCCTTTGCAGTGACTGCAGTATTCTCTAATTACTACAGTAAACGTCCTTTGTAGTGACCGTAGTATTCCCTAATTACTACAGTAAACGTCCTTTGTAGTGACCGTAGTATTCTCTAATTTCTACAGTAAAAGTCCTTTGCAGTGACCGTAGTATTCTCTTATTTCTACAGTAAACGTCCTTTGCAGGGACCGTAGTATTCTCTTATTTCTACAGTAAACGTCCTTTGCAGTGACCGTAGTATTCCATATTTCTGAAGTAAACGTCCTTTGCAGTGACCGTAGTATTCTCTAATTTTTGAATTAGACGTCCTATGCAGTGGCCGTAGTATTCTTTAATTTCTGAAGTAAACGTTCTGTGTTAGCAGTCTATTTTGACTTCTGAAGTAAAAATGGTCTATAATTCCAGATCTATTTACATTACATATTCTACAAAGTAATTTTATTTCTGAAGTAAAAATGGTTCCTTATTCCAGATATATATTATTATTTCTCAAGTAAAGTACTGAATCTGTCTATCACGTTATCTGATTTTTGCTATATAATATAAACTTTATTTATTTCCCAAAAATTATGAAATAAGTACCCGGTAAACTTACGTGGCCGGGTATGTGACACCAACCGTTTCACGTCCGATCGGGGAATAGAACCCCGGCCGCCTTAGTGAAAGGCAGGTGCGCTATCTACTGCACCACCCGACCACCCTGGTTTTGGTATAGGTCTGTGATGTCTTTCCTCTTATGTATGTATATCTTCCTCCTGTTCTTTTCTTTTTGCATTAAACTCGAGATCCGATTGTGTGTTTGTAACTCTATATCTATTTATCGAACATCCATTGTCGTTAACCGACTTGCCTTAATAAGCTGTGGACGTTCACATACGTAAGGCCTAGGTTGATCGCAGTTGCAATCAGTTATGTATCCTCTGTGGGTGTTTAAAGAACCGCAAATAGCTCCGCTTGGATTCGTTTCGTTGCTAGCACATTTGTTGTTGAAATACGTATATGGCCACTCTGATTTGGTTAAGCGTGTGCCGTCAATAAATAGCCACTCATCTTCCAAACGCCGGTACGTCAGACCAATCCAAATGTTTTTTACACCTATCAGTTCTGAAATTCAAAGGAAATGTGTAAGTGCATCCTCGATACTCCAGGGGTTACGCTTACGATCTCCGCACCCTTGGAATATGTCATTGCAAAATTGAAGGCCTTGATATGACCTTTTGACTTCAGCACCAGTTAATTTTACCGTTACGAGTCCTAAAAATTCTTTGAATGTACATCAAAAGAACAAACTAGTCTTCTTGTCTCATCAACAAGGTGGTGCACACGAGCCTTCAATTTTGTCATGACATTTTGCAGGAGTGTAAAGAGCGCAAATGAGCGTAACTGCTGTCGTATCAATCCAGGATGATACCAAGTGTAAAGTGGAATATATTTTCGCTATTCTTTCGTAACGACGCGTTTATCTCCTTATCGCTACCTTTTAGTAAGATATTGGTCTTTGTACATCTTGTACAGCTTTCTTCTTTGATCGCCACATTACTTGATTACAACTGCTTCACCCGTAGTCAGTATAGTGTGACCGGGCTAAATGCTGTGATGGGTGCCATTTGCATTGTATTTCAGTGAGATAGCAGTATAAAGTCGCCATCAGATCCGCGATATCACAAGGAGGCATATACACCAGCATACACTGTATCCGGCACACATACACATATGCACGTATACACAACACACATGGAGGCACGTTCTAAAATTACCTTAGCTGTCAATAGGACGTTAAACAAGATAAAACCAAACCAATTAGTTATGAGATCAACCGCCCCCTTAAGTAATACCTACCTTTAATTGTTGTTACCAGGTATTCCATTTGTTTGGAATTCTGCAAAACAAGTAGCCGCCCCTCGTTATCCTGACAGGCTTTGAAAGCTTCATCCCATGTTCTTCGTTTTGAAATGACTTTAAAACACATCTGTCCGCCTCTTAACATTGTGTAATCAGCGCGTGCACAATCTGTTATGCATAAAAAATATGTGAGAATGATAAAATGGTAAATTGACACAAACAAATAACATGTCAGGACACGGCTATAAGTATTCCAGGAAGATAATAATTTTACATCACCGATAAATTAGTTTGCATTTACATAACGGTTTTACGGTTCATAAACTTAGCATTGTCATAATAGGATAAGCTTGTACCGAATGCATCGTGAAAGATCACTATCATTCGCAACAGTCTTGCATATCAGGACATGATCATATGCAGTGATTAGTATGGTGTTACCTTCGGAATCGTACGTTTTCTTCTCAGTATTTTCCTAAACGTATGTAATGCAAATATTAAAAATTCATTTGAGATCTTTATCTTTTAATTTTTCATCTTTTTTTAATCCATTTTCAGGTTTGTTTGAAGTCTTTTATGATCTTATTGTACTTGTAGGCAATTAAGATTGCAATAACGTAAATGAACATACCGTCTTTGTATTTGAAAACAGAGTATCGGCTATTTGTGAACGTTTGGTTTCCAATAAGTGGTTGTAATCCATAGAAGACGTCACACATGTTGTTGTCGTTATCATATTCAAATGAGTAACACATGTCCTGCACTCCACAAATCAGCGCACAGTGTCCTCGTGACATGGCAAGTGACGAAATATTACCCACCATTTCAAAGCCATTAGGAGAGATAGTCTTTGTCCATAGCCTGGCTTTTACTTCGGCAAAGAATACAGCTACAGAAAATGAAAAGTGTCGTCACCAAAAAGTTAACATGCAATTATATGAGAACATAGTTCAAGAAAGGTACGTTTTGGGGTAAAAGTAAGCAAAAATAAGATAGGAGAATATGCTATCATCAATTCGTTTATGCAAATTTCTTATTTAAAAAAAATCCCAACGGGTTTGGAAATTTGTGTTCAAAAGAGGAAGGGATTCACTTGAAATCTTTAAATACGGCTTTTCAACAGCTTAAGATATACTTAGAGACGGAAAGATATGGCGTTAAACATATAAAAAGCAAGTATATATCTAGGTAAAGAACAGAAGAATATTTTGAAAGGGACAGGCAGAGTGGTAGACATAAGATCGGGGGAAGGTGAGATGTTTCTAGAAACCCGTAGAGAAGTAATGTATGCATAAAACCATGCGAAGATGAAGTAAGAGACAGGGAGATGTGAAGTTAATGAAAGTTCAAGGTAAAGTAAGCGACAGGTCAAGGTGAAGTTAGCGACATGCAGAGGTGAAGTTAGCGACAGGTCAAGGTGAGGTTAACGACAGGTCAAGGTGCAGTTAGCGACATGCAGAGGTGAAGTTAGCGACAGGTCAAGGTGAGGTTAACGACAGGTCAAGATGCAGTTAGCGACATGAAGAGGTGAAGTTAGCGACATGTAGAGGTGAAGTTAGCGACAGGTCAAAGTAAAGTTAGCGACATGTAGAGGTGAAGTTAGCGACATGTAGAGGTGAATTTAGCGACAGGTCAAAGTGAGGTTTACGACAGGTCAAGGTGAAGTTAGCGACAGGAAGAGTTGAAGATATCGACAGGAAGAGGTGAGGTTAGAGAAATGTGGTTTAAAACCTAAGAATATGTGCTGATGGATTTAAAGACGAATAGAGGATTTTGCATTCTATTTATCACATATTTTTCATTTTTTTTAGAAAAACATTTCCAACACGATTATTTGTTATCAGGTAACTCTATGTAGGTCAAAACCAAAGTGCCCCGATCATAGTATTATTGATCTGCGCAATGCAACGTAGTACCAAATTTTGTTCCATGATGAACAGTTTTACATGCAATGAAAATTATAATAACAAAATAAAAATGTAAAATTCATTTAATAGCAAAAATCAAAAATGAATAAAATTAATCAGAAGAAAATATAATAACATAAAAGTAGTATCTGTAGGGGCGGCGTATAAATAATATTTCTGCGGTTTTTACTAGTCGCAGTTCCTTTATGTTTTATTAAACGTTTATATTACCTTATTTATGACAAGGCCGTATGACATAATAAACTGTGTCAGTTACGTGATATTAGAGACTAGCTGATGCGAAGTAAAAACACAAATAAAAATGAATGTAGTTAGTGAACTAAGAACAAGTTTAGATATCGATGTGGTCAAGATAATTACAGGAATGATCAATACTTTATGAAAAGTTCTTTTTACACAACCAATAAAATTTTCTCTGTGACGTTTCGATGACTAGTACGATATGCACACTGTCACCTTCATCAGCCAAATGACCAGTGAAGCGTATGCACACAAAGGTGTAAAATGTGTACGAGTTGTCCACAAAACGATGTTGATTTCGGCTACGTCGTAACCGTATTTACAATAGCTGTTATATGTGTACCGAAATGACTCAATTCAGCTACGCTTTGTTTAATACTTGGTCATTTGTCTGATGAAGGTGAAAGTGTACATATCGTATTAGTCATCGAAACGTCACATTGGAAATTTTATTTGTTGTGTAAACATCTTTTCCGAAGATAAGTATCTAAAGGGCGGGTTTCCAAAACGGCCCCTTCTCTGATTCAAATTTCCTGTTGGTGGTGCATTGCCCATGCCGTTGTGGTCACAAATCTATAAAGTATAAAGATTTAGGGCACTTGGTTTGTTTTTTATGGCTCCTCAAAGTTGTACCTTTCAGAAGCTGTCTAAGTGTTGATAAAATGTGCATGTTATGTAAAATATTAATGAAAATCTAATCAAATGATGGTCACCGTAAAGAATACATTCATGGCATGATTGTGACAAAAAATCATGTTTCCATCGCGCCATTTGGCTGTTTTATGGAAGAAACAATCTCAAAAATGCCATTTTCGATGATAACATTTTAGACACAAAAACTGTGTTTTTTAGAGAATACACCCTTTTATGGGCGTTGGATGCAAACCAATTTTTATCCTATTAAACAGTACGTAATATGCTATTGATGAGAGGAAAAATCATCAAAATGTAAGTGGTGGAACATTTTCAAATGTTGGGTTGAATTAGCCTATGGTTGAATTGCCGATTTTCGACTTTCTTTAGATAATTAACAAAAAAACGAGAGTATTTGCTCGGTATGTTGAGAATATGTACACAGATATGAAAAAAAGTGAGAGAAACACTTTTTCATAAAAAAAATCCAAGATGGCTACTTCACAAGTCCCCGTGGTTGAAGACATTGGCTGACAAATAGACAGAACAACAAACAAAACGTGTTCCTTATGATTTTGGTTGGTTTTCGCATTTACGGGAGTGTTCATAGCTACGGGCGATTGTATAATACCTATATTTATAAGTTTGGTTAGTCACATGGTAACGGGGATCTTTCATATCGAGCCCCAAACATACTTTCGACATATGCACTCCGTTGCCGCATGGAAAACTATTTCAAGTTTTGTCGGAATTTCTTTACCTGTGGTTGTAATGGTCGAGGGTTTTCCAGCGTCCTGTAATACCCAAGGTAGTACAAGATACTGGAGATGTGCGCACACATTCCCATCGTTCTCTCTCCAACTGGGCACTGGCAGTAGTAGTCCTTTATTGGGGCCTCAACATCGGGTGAAACGGTGAACCGTATCCAAACGTTATATTTCGTTTGGCTTTTGTGTCGAGAATGTATTTGACATCGGAGAAGGTCTGGGGAGTGCTGGTAAAGCCACACCTCATAGTCTCCGTCATCACTTAAATGTTCGGCGATGTAACCAGGAGCCAGAGATATCTGATACGTTCCACACGTAATGGTTCTCAAGTAATCAAGATCGAGACGGGGAAACAGTACGGAAGATGCATCCATCTTGACAAACTCGGACCTTGCCCGTCTAGATAGATCCGGATCTGTCTTGACTCTCTGAGCTAAACCATTCGGTGTTGTCAAACGGTCCTTCATACGTTCAGCCATTAGCCTATCTTTGGCATCTCTCTCTGGAGATTTCTGGTAGATCGGTCGTCTAATACCATTCGGACAGGCTGTGACGGTTCGAAGCAAAGCCTCGATGACATTGATAAAGCTGTTAGACACCAATTGCGTTCGGAAGAACGTCCAGTGTTTCAGACGACCATGATAGGATTCCACAATCCACCTCGATTTGGTGATAGTTCTGTCAAGATTTGCTTGGACGTCAGAATGTTGACTTTGACCGGGTTTCAGGTATGACGGCATGCTAGCATTGAGGCCAGAGGCTTCGAGAACTGGTAGGACATCTCTAAAACCTCGGTCAACGACAACGTTGTCGTCTGGTTGTAGCCAAGTAACTAGCTTGTCCATGACTTTTTTTGTAATTGTAGCATCATTTTCGCTGCCAGTGAATGGTCCTACTGTGTCCAGAATGTAGCCATCTGGTAAGGCGATGCTCATGAATTTGAGATAGTTTCTCTTCTTCTGGCCACAGTAGGACATTCTCTGGAGCTTGTGGTCGGAGCTTTTCTGGATATAAATATAGGTGCCATCTAATATGGCAGTGGCTTTATCTCCAAAAAATGCTTCTGAAAAGACAGTATTGTGCCCGAGCAACTGTTCTCTTGTCAAGTGATCCGGACCTAGAAATTGTGGGACTATCGATGTGTCTAATGCCTGTACTATGGAGTGGAAAGTTTTGGACACACTTGACTTGGAAATTCCAAAAAGAGAAGAACACTGACTCCAGGAAATGTCGGTTTTCAGTTTTACCCAGAACAGTAATAGAGCATCGTGTGTAGTCTTGGTATATATACCAGATGAAAGATATGGGGAACAGTGCGAGTGGATTTCGAGGAACTGATCTTTGGACCAACCTGTCCAGGCCATGCATGCCGAGTCATCAAGAGAAGAAAAGCTTATTGTAAACGCAGACTGGTTCTGTGAAAGGACGTGCGACACCTCTAGGAGGTCATTAATGATTTCGGACGATTTTGATGGTAACTGAGATTCCAAGGAACCTCTACCATCAAGGACAACCTCTGTAGACGGATCTAAGTCGTTACCAATAAGGTGAATGGAGCAGACGCGGGATGAGGTGGGACACCACAGTTTGTGTGAATAGATCAGGTGATGTCTTGCACGTTTTGGTAAGACTGATGATTTTGTTCCATTTCTTGCAAAGGTAACAAGACAGAGACAGCATTTTTTGTGTGAAGATGATCCATTCAAAAGATCATGAAGGGTCAGCAACGGCAGGATATGGGACGGGGAGTCGTCTTCTTCCTCTATTTCCTGGTTCTGCTCGGGTTCAGGTTCAGGCTGATTTTTGTTCCGAAGATACTTCATGTAGCACTTCTGGCAAATAAGTGCTTGTTCCTTTGCTGACATCAATCCTTGTTGCACCAGCGTATCTAGGAGCCATTTATATTGTGGACTATTTACATTGCGTGCACTTCTGTTCTTATTGCCACTACGTTTCTTGAAGTATACTTGACACCCTTCTCCAACACATTTACCCTCCATCTTGAAACAATAACGATTGGTTTATGAAGCGTCGATAAAGTAACAAAATAGCAAGCCACCGATGATTGCTGTAAACAGCTAATACTTAGTAGTTTGGTACAATTATGCGAAAATGTGTGATAAATAACGAACAACTAATTACACAAAATAACAAGACAATATAATAAATCACATTCAATACCTCCAAGAAGCGCAGAATTGATTGATTACTTAGAACAAAATAAAGTATTTCATATGGATAATCTATCTATTCGATGTGGCGTGGTCGGCAGGCACAAAGAAAGTGAGACAAGTCAGGGTCCCAACCCTGACAGAGCCACAACGCTTTGGAGATGGGACAATAAAACAAGGAAAGTGAGACAAGAATAGCTAGCGTCGAGTCAATGATTCCGTAAACGTATAGACAAAGACAAGAAGATACGGATAAATGTACAAGGCCACACGATCAGAAAATTCAGAAGAGGACAACTTGAGATAGAACAGTATTCATGTATCAGGGTGTCCTCAGTGTAAATCTTTATATCGATACTGTTTATTTAGTCGTTACACATCATAAAACTGTCATGAAAATATCCGCTCTGATATTCAATATAAAAGTTTGTATATAATAAGCTATATAATAGGGTTTCAGACAAGGTTGTTACTCATTTCCCCTTTTCTTTCAATTTACAACCACATTCAGGCGGCGATATGAGAACGTTCCACCACATGGAATTAGCTGATTTTTGGTACACATATGAAACAAGTAAAGCTCTATCCGATTTTCTGATGGAAATTTGCATCCAAAACTATATAACGGGAGAAAATTGCAATTTTATGGCATTTTTCTTCATAATTGTGTCTCTGCAAGTGCATTTTCATCCGAGAATATTTTTTTTTTTGTTTTATGAATAAACACGATGTTTTGGAAATATTTATCAAAAGAAATTTATACTATGTTGCGAATTACAATTTCGAGATAACCTTCTTTTATTTACGAACTTATGTCTTTGATGCTGAAATTGACAACTTTATAAAAATACATTTTCACTGAAATTATGAAATCTGGGTGTCGGAAAGGTGTAAAATTATTCTTCGGAAAAGAAAAAAACAGTAGTTGAGCTAGATAAGAAATTATACGGGGGCAGGCTCCTATGGAGAATTAACATTACTGGAAACAGGCCCTTTAATAATTTACTAAGTGTTTGGGGATATCATTTATCAATTCTGTAAAAAATGTCTGCATTTTTACCTTTTTCCTGACCTTGACAAATGAATTCGATTTTTTATTGTATAAAACGAAAATAAAAAAATACTTTTTTTGTGTACTAAGCGTGGGATTCATACGTTATCATCAAAATTATATTGGATCAGCTATAGTTTAAATTGTTTATTTCTGTTTGACAAATAAGCAAATAAATATATAACAATTTATTTTCTGATCTATTATTGAAGGCCTATTTAGTATCAAGTAGTATTGAAGTATTTCACTTACTTGAGGATTAAAGGTTTTTATATCATAGAATGTATGGAATGTAGCTAGGGAGCTTGTGTAAGTTTTGTTCAATGACAGACCTTTACAATAACAACGAGCTCATGTGCTCGTAAACAGTAATATAAAGTACTTTTTTTAAATGAAAGATCGATCAACCATGTTTAAGAATCATTTTTCTAATGAATTATAATTATTTCACTCAACCAATTACTGTGATTTGGACTATAACATATACATTGTGCAATGTACCTTACAATTAACCTAAGTATCTACATGAAAGCATCCGCCCATAGATTTACTACCATGAAAACTGTTATGAATTCATATGTTAATTAGTATATATTAGCGAAACATCTTTTTCCTGCGTATTTAATTATAATATTGATTCGTGTAAAAAAAATCCATGTGCGACATGTGTGTGAAAGTGACGATTTGTTTCTAAAATATCAGTTTGAAGTGCGCTCCGGGCGCGGGTCGCATATTTCCCGCATATTATAGAGGGCCGGAGTTCTGACGTTAATCGACGACAGACCGATATGAAAAAAGTCGATAAAACGTCAGAATAATTCGTACTACTATCAATCCAACCTCAATATTCCAAGAAAAAACACAAGGTATTTTTACGTATAAAACTATCCAAATGTATTCCTCTTTCTTATTAACATGGACAGGAGAGAAACAAAATATGCGAAAATATACGATGTTGCTCTGAGAGACAATACGATTTAAATACGCTGCGGTCGATGTTTCAACATACAATGGCCGTCCCTAGGATGTATCAGATTGAGAAAAAAATCAATGTTAGGGTAACTATAAGTGTAGCATGCATAATACTTGTATTAAAGGTGAAACTAAGGTTGGGTTTTTCTAAACAACTTCTTCATGTTCGAAGTAAAGATTGTACACATGTAAATAGAGCACAACGAGCAAAAGTGACAGAGGTTATATCGTAGTTCAGACGAAGAGGTACCATCCATATACATGTTTCAGGTTAAGAAGAGTGGTTTCATCCATATTTGTTACATGTAGCAATAAGTTTTGCATGACTAATAGCGTGCTTTGCTCCACTACACGCATATTGCGGACGTGGAATTTAACTTATTTTCTTTCACTTAAGTGTCTTGGTAATTTAGAACTCTTCTAATCAATATATAAGTTTAGAAGAATTGATTTGTCGTAACATGAGAAACAAATTCTACATGGATGATGCTTGCATCAATAATTCAGCTAGGCTTGTAACTGTTAACATGTCGAAGATACTGATTTTTTTCGGTTTTTGTTCGGTTCAGTGTGCTCTGTAACATTTACACTTGTATTCTGCATTGCATATAGGCATCTCATTGTTAAGTGTTTGCCGAGCAGATCGATAACACTGCCTTCTTCTTGAATAATAGCTTTTGTAATCATCTATGGAGAAGCAAAACTTCGTCATTATGACATCCTCGACAAATAGTTTGCCCACCTTTTGAAAACTTATCAACACTAGCATATTACCATAGTGGAACAAGATATGGCATAGTTGTACGTATTGAAATGGTAATATGTTGATTAGCCTACCCCAGGTTGAAACCTTAAGTCTAAACTCTGAATTCATAATTCTAACACAAACACAATATACAACAAATGGATATTTTGACAGAAGGCAATTACATGAGCCATGAGGAAACAAGAGGCGGCGTTACAAATTATCACAACTGACTATATTGCATATGTCAAAATGACTCCAGTATAACTGACAAAGTGTGTGTACTTCCACTATTAATTATTTGCAAAGGCGTTAAATCATGTTAACAAAACAAAGTTTAACGACCGAAAAATATTTGAGCTATGTGTATGAATATGACGACATCAAAGTATATGCAATACTCGCAGTTGTTCACTCAATGTGTTCCTAATGTGATATCATTATTTAACTGTACGCCGATATTACAACAGTTCTTAATTGTTCAAGGGGACACTTACAAATGAAAAATGGTGAGAGCACTTCTTGGTTAACGGCCCAGTCTTTCATCTCTTGGCTTCTCTTCTAATAATGTGTGATAAATGCAGTGTTTTATAAAAACACAGATATTTTAACATCAAATGTTTTACTTACCAACATACATCAAAGTGAAGACCCGCCGGCACCAGTCTGTATCACCCATCTCTTAGTTAGGAGTTAGGAGGATAGAGTACCGTATGTTTTGGATACTTTCTATGTACTAGATTGAAGCTGATTTACATAGAAATCAATGTATACCATGGTTGATTTCATTCGGAATGAGGTGTCGTCGACATATTGGCAGGTTTATGAAACATGACCTGATACATTATTCAAAGTGCTTTTAAAACAAGATTATCAAAGTCTAAAACAGGTCTGCAAACGGTTGGAAAATATACGTACACAGAGTATCCAACCTCTGTAGTAACTAGACTACTAGTACCTAGACGCATTGTATTCAAATCATGTTTTATGTTCCTCATAATTCCTGATTCATCTGCCTAAACAATAATTGAAAATGTTTACCAATGACTTGTCTCCGATAACAGCAATACATTTGGCAATTGTTTAATTGTATAATTTTCCTTTGGCTTAAATGACACTTATTTCTTACGTTTCACATATAAAATAATACAAAATAGTGATACATATTTCACTTTTAAATATAAATCATCATTAAGCATGTAAATGCACCATTTCTTTACGTTAAATATTGTTACATGAGCCTATCGGATTATGTAGAAATATATACCGGTATTATAGTAGATAGGTCAGGTTGCACAGAGGTCAGGAATTCGCCTTTCATTAAGGTGGCTTTAGTTCGTTTCCCCACTTGGACGTGAAAAGGTATTGGATCTCTTTCCCGATCACGTGGTATTCTCCAGGTTCTTCATTTCCTTCTACATTAAGATCATCTGCACGCTTCCACTCGGGCCAACAAGAGTGGTTATTACAACTTGAACAAATATTTGTTTCATATTTTATATTAAATATAAATTTGAGCTCTTTCCTCAAACATTTAATGCATGCCGCAATGAGAAATTACTTGTGATATCAAGTACCCAAGGTGTAGGCCCGCCATGTGTTGATGAGTTATTTATACTGAGGACAAATGAAGAAATATCATAATTTCAAGGTACAAATTATTGTTATGTACTTTACAGATAACGATTTTTGACTGGTGCGTTGAATGGAAATCTATAACGATATGCAGGAGGTACAATTTACCTATGGTAAGAAAACATCTAGCAGAAGGGACATTCGTATTTGCGGGGGTTCACAGTCTCTTTCAATTGATTGTGATGTTTCTTCGTGTTTTTTTTTTTTTTTTTTCATTTTGTATTTGCGTCGTGGTATATTTTTGGTATTTAAATTGAAATAGGTGAAGGTTCGCGGGAAAAAATAACTTTACCCTAGTTCAACACATGAAACGTTTTCTATTGCTATTAAATGAGACTTAAAGGGGCATCACGGTGAAGTAACTTTGTTTTGTCTTTTTTTTTCAAATACTACATAAACATATCAAGTGAGACTCCTTATGGAAAATAACGATCGGATTTGGCTGGATTTTGTTTTCATTTATAGTATAAACACATCAAATGAATTTCAATAAAAAAAATCAAATGTTATTTCCTACATATTGTTGTTTTGGTAGGTCTAACCAAAAAATACCACACATATTTACACCAAAAAAATAAGTTTTTTTTTTTTTTACCTATTCTTGTGATAAAATATCAATATTCTAATTGATTTCACATATTATTGTTTCAAAAGTATATATACAATTTCATAGTTATTTTTCAATTTAATTAACAGCTAGGCTGAGACCAGAATGTTCGCATTTCATATTTTTGATAATTGTTTTGTCTTGACAACTCCACAACAAACCAAAAAGTATCAATGTTATATGTACATACTATTTCAATATTTGAATATTTGAAAAGTTAATAGCAATTCAAAAGAAACAAAAAATTTAATTTCAATTTTTATTATCAGTAACAGGACATAACTTGTAGTAACATGAGAGAACAAAGTAACAGGACGGAAAACTATACCTCATATCCGAAATATTATCATAAAACACTTACAGTCTCAAATAATTAGATGTGACTAATTGTATAATTTACTCAAGTGAATAAGAAACATAAAATATCTTTATGAAATCATATATATCGTAACCTAAGTACATACAATTTACTCGTCCGACAGACTAGTTGACAATAAAAATCACTCGTCTGTCAGCAAAATCTGCTCCTCAGGGCGAGTGGACGAGTGCTTTTGCCGAGCCCTGAAGATACTTGCATGCATGTACATGTATATATATATGAATAATTTATAAACTAGTACATCACATTTGCAATTGTAATACAGACATGAAAATTGTGTAAAAAGGTGTTCTCCTCGTATTTAAGACTTAAATTGTGAAAACCATGGATAACACATCAAAAATTGCAGAAAATTGTTAATAAAAATTGACCCTCACAGATAGGATTTTTTTTCCCTAAAACATGTCTAAAATTAAACATCATTTTCATGCTAACCAAAATACTCAGTCACAATTCAGCATGCATTCAACATTAATTTATTTTCGCAAACTTCGCATGTGTTTGAGGTTGTGTTGGAGGGTGTGTAGATTACAGACTGACCAAATTGAAATCTCGAACCAAATACAAATTTTATATTATGAAAAATATGCAGCCTTACACTGTTCACTTCAAAATGACAAAATACCAATTTCAGTGAAGATTTTTTTTAATTTTAAATTTTATTTTTTTATACAAATTTATACATTGTATAAAAATCCATGGCCAGGCCTGGATACTGTGGTCTGCTACATCATATGGAAAGGATTTAAATTTTAATTTTAATAAAAGACCCATGAATGTCTAGAAAATGATACGATGAACAAAACGACATGTCAGGTTACCGTGTATTCCCTGAAAGATGTATTTTGATCAATTTTCCTCTCAAACAAGTAACAAAGGGAGGTAATTTTGAAAATGAAAAGTCGCATAATTCCACGTTTTCTTCAATAAAGTTGCATTTTGTGTTGATTATGGTACTTAGAGTCTCTGTGCATGTAATTAAGTGCAACATACATGTACTATGTACTATAACATTTGACCATGTTATTATATAACGTCATAGTTACCATGACGTCTATGACATCATAAATATTCACTCTGGTATCATGATGAACAACAGAAATCCTATCCAAACTTCAGCTTAGCAACAGACACTAATTATTAAATAGATAAATAGTGACATAACATCCAAGATTTCAAAATGTCATGCATATGACATCACAATCATCTGTCCCCACCCTGGTAATACAGATCTGTAGCAATGATCATAATAAACTGTCCGTTGATCCCATTTTTATACGCCCGTCAAAAAAAAGGTTAAAAGCCATGTGTGCGTGCAGTTATGTTGTAGGTTTTGTATATGTTCGATTATGTTATATGTGGTGCATGTCCTGAATTCTGCTAGTGTTTCTGATTGGATTATTGTTTTGGGTAGGAGGTTCCATCTGTTAATACATAAAACTATATATTAAAACAAGAATACACGATATACAAAAAAAGCGAATACAGATATGAAATTAACAGCTTCAGGGAAATAGCAATAGTTCTTGGATTACTTGACTTGGAAATTCTAGTAGTTGTTTCACCATAATGAGTGGTCTGGACCATCAACTACAGGAATTTTCAGACTCGGAAGCAAATACTAGCATTTCTATTATAGCTGATTCTAAATTATTTAAACTTGGAAAAATCGCAAAAACCCGTTATTTGAAAATAAGCTGCAGATATTAACACTTTCTTTGGTGTGTTCATTTAAGATATCTATCATTTAACACCGTCCCAACATCACAGTTTTATTAAGGCTAGCTCTGTCCATTGGTGAATTCCCGGGATCCGTGCTCGGGTCGGTTTCCGTGTTTACCGGGCTACAATTGCATGTTAATGGCTTGTTAACTGTAAATATATTGGAGAATTGTAGGGATTGATGCAACAAATTAGTACATATAAATGCATGTATTAAACATGGATATGGGGTCCAAGGTCAATGTCAAACAGGGCCCCAAAGGTATCAATATTAGGTATTTTTTCATATTTTTCACATCTTCTCAAGAACCACCTAACCAAATTCAACCAAACTGGGCAGTTAGCAGTTCCCTAGGGAAGCCGCTTAATTCTAGCTTACAAACAAATATGGCGTAGCCCTCGAGCTCATAGAAGCCCCATAAGTGACCCAAAAGGGGTAAAATAGGCTCGTCATTCTCACAAGCCATATGTAAATACTATAATTAAACGCTTGTAATATTGTATTTATTGTCAATATCAATGCAATCTGGGTGACAGATAAACAGAATAGCGCACTGACAGTACATGACATGTATGCAACCTCTGGAACGTACAACTGTTTTGTGGTGGTAACCGGGAAAACACTGCTCCTCTGCACGCATTCTCTCCCGCAAAGGTGTCGCATTTCTAGGTATTTTGAAATGCTTAATTGAATACTACACTATTTTACTGTTAATCAAATCTACTGTATGACTGTCCGTGTTCGTTGAGAGCACAAACGTTTGTTTGCCAAATGCCGAGAAGATTCACTGCCAGTTCATCGTTGCTCACCACATTTAACTCATCCTTTATTTTTGTTCAACTGACCCACGTTGACTCTGTAAGTCGCAGATGATGTTGCGATTTTGTCCTTTTTTTTTCTTTGACTTAACGGCAGCATCATGCCAGACATATTTTGCAAAAGGAAATGCCCTTGACCCTTAGTCAAGGTCACAGGGGTCAAATTGGTTAAAACACTCGAATAATTTCTTCAATGTCATGTTGAATAGCTGTTTGAGCAATGTTTAAATAGAGTTATTGCCCTCTACACTTCATTCCATCTGTGACATCCCTTCAGGTGTCACCCCACAAGTATATTCATCTATATGGTGTAAAACAGTATTTTTGTTAGCATATCACTGGACCAGATATTTTATAAAAATAAAATCGAATACTTTATATTTTATTATATCTTCTTTGAACAAATCCTTGTGTAACTTCCTTTGGCAATTTAGCTCCTTGAAAGGCAATGTGTGTTTAAAAATTTGAAATATGTCTTAATTCGGGATTGTATATATAAAATGTATGCTATTGAATACATCGTATGAACGTCGATAATCTATGATAACTTAATGACAGCTTAATCAGTATACTAGGAATTATATCAAATGTCGTAAAAAGAAATTGTATGAAAATTTTTGTTTCGTAAAAACATTATTTATCTGAAATTATTTGAAACACTACCCCAGAAAGAAAAGCTTTGTAACATATATAGTATAAATAGTTCATTCCGTAAAATAACAGTGTGGCAAAAATTGTACGAAAAAACAAATCTTCATAAAGTTTGTCTTTGTTACAGATTTGGTATGAAATGTGACTTTAGTGACAAGAGTAACAGAAAAAGCGTGAACCTTGTAAGTCTGTCGTTGTAACAAAATTTATCGAAACATGACGAATCGACTTAAGTAGGCTAGGCATTAAAATAAGAAGGTGCATAACATCTTCCTTTATTAAGTTTATCATTGCCACAAAAATTGTACGAAACATATGTTTGAGAGAGTACATCATTGTATGTAAAGAACCAACAAGAATAAATAGGGTATCCACAGCATCACCACCAGATAAACAGATAAGAAGTCAGTATGTATTCGCAGGGAATTTCATGAACAGTCACACATGGCGAAGATCAACCAACTGCTGACCAGGTAGTTCATTTTTCAATATAGAATGTTTATCTAGGGTGCTTACACACTTTTCAAAAATATAATTCTAACATCGCAATATGTCGGTATACAGATTCTAACTTCAGTCATATTCCTCGTGACAGTCAACAAAATATATTTGATGTGTCATTTTGAAGACGGTCAGATATGTGTTATTTTCACATTTCATACAAGTTTATTTCCATAGATTCCTGTCCATCTTTGAATGATTTGAAAATAGCATAATTTCACTTCCAGGTCCATAAAAAAGCTAAACTCTCCGGTTGCTATGAGTCAAAGTAACTGCGGACGCTCGCACACAAAACCACCGATAGACTTACAATTGTTGTCGTGCAGATAATCGCTGTACGTATAAATTGATGCACAGTCTGCTGTGAACGGGTCAGCTGGATAGTGAGGGGTAATGCCATTAAACAAAATCAGGTGCCAAACCGAGGAGTTGAAGGGGGTGTTATCTACCCATTTCCAGATACCATCTTTCGCAGGATCAGTCAACCCACTCCATAACTGCCAGATTGGGTATCCTGTAACGATATACGTCCTATAAATATGTTTCTGGTCAGGAGAAAACAGTTTAAATGTGAAAACTTCAAATACTTCATATTATTGAGTATTCATCCTTTTTGGATGATCCTTATATCGCAGGATGAAACCATGCATACCAACCTTTAGGACGTCATACAGAAAATCACCGAGCTTTTTCAAAGCTACTCACGAAATCAATGACTTAATGAGTTATGTCCCTTGAATACTTTCAACAGTACCAGGCCATTGGACTAATGACACAAATACATAGGCAACTGATATGCATTTGATTTTTGAAATAGGTATGATGTGAAATAACGAGATAAAAAAGCAAAGAAAAATCTTTCCATTGGTATTATTGAAAATCAACAATAATTGAACAGTGTTATCGAGTGTAGGTACTGCATATTGTTGATATAACCAGCTAACACACTGTGATCTTCAAGTAAGCACATTAAGATAATGATGTATTCCATGCGGCTGATAACGCGTTAGTTGATTATGTAGTGACGAACCCTTTGTGTATTGCGATGTGTTATAGTTATCCTATGGTCACACGTATCATCGACTTACAAAATATTTTCCATTCCTTCTTATTCGTTTTTCTTACTTCGTATTTGTAGTGAATATATCGGTACTGAACATAAATTATCAGACCCCTATTAAATCATAGAATAACTCACCTTCGGCGTGTTTCAGCAGAGCTTCTATCTGTCTGGAGTTCTTCAAAACGACGAGCCTCCCTTTATCCTCTTCACATGTTCTACTGGCGTCATACCACGTCACTTCCTCCTCAAATATCTTGAAACAAAGACCTTCGTTCACGACATGGTCGTATCCAGATCGTTCACAGTCTGTGTAATGCAAAACCAATAACATGAATAAACATTTACTATCGAATCGGATTTAACTCTTTCACCTCTGTAAACCATAATGGACTCATCCAGATGCATGTATGGTAGAGTCTAATCAAGTAACTTAGGGGTGAAAGAGTTAAAGCCATTTCAAACAAGCTTTTTTGTACTCTCAATATTCTTCAGCATCTAAAATATATAAAATAATTAAAATATTGCTCAAAGTGTTCACTAGACCGTGTGTGGCCGTCATTATTTCCAGGATGTCACGGATGACATCGTGACCAGAGTCACGTGTGAGGCAGGAAACGTCCATCAGTACGTAGCAGTCGATATCGCTTATGATTTTATCGAAGGATTTCATTTTGTTTTTTTTGTCTGTCGGATTGTTCCTCAATTTTGTTGTTAATATAACCTTTATTTATTTTACAGCAATTATGAAACAACTTATATCAATCACTCTTGTTAGCCGGGATCTTGGTGAGCGGATGGTATTAATGTGAGAGTAAACAAGGGTAAACTCAGAAGGCACGGTAGGTCTAGTGGTAGGACGCTGGACTCGTGACCGAAGGGTTGCGTGTTCGAGTCACGGCACGGCACTGTGTTGTATCTTTGAGCAAGATGCTTTACTCCGCTTGTTCCAGTCTATTCAGCTGTAAATGAGTACGTGGTTGGGCAGCGCTAGAATTGTTGAATGCTAGCTGTTAGCGCCGAAATGGCAGCTCCGGTTGTATGCTCCCTAGGGAGTTGAGAAAGATATTGGCTGGTTGCAAATGCCCTATAACCACGGATAATAATTTGTGAAACGCTTTGAGACGATCTACGAACTGGGTTGTGATAAAGCGGTATATAAGAACCTCGAATTATTAATTATTATTGTTACCCGGAAAAAAACCCAAAACAACATCAACTTGTAAGTAGAACTATACAAGATGACAACAAAACATCAGAAACCCCACAACAAATATAAATTTTAAACAGCAGTATACATTATCCTTTATGTCTTCCGGAATAGCCATTCGTTCTTTGCTGAAATTAAGGAAATGCACGGAGAAGTCGTTGTTACATCTGATGCACAAATTTAGCCTTCATTCTTTTTTTTTATTAAGCATTTTTCACTTTATATAATTAATAACAATTCGACTTATACCATATTAATGTACAGATGAAAATGCATGTTAAAATATGTATAAAACTTGATAACTTTATTGCCAAAAATCTAAAAAAATATATATAAACCCGTCCCATCCCCATATCGTCTTATCAAGTCCATTACAAAAAGATAAAATAATCGGTTAAATCGTAATAATGTCGAGACTAGACGAGTTATGTCCCTTGATTCTAGCAATAAAGCTAATGGGTGTATAACACCGAATTGAGATCACGATTACGAATGAAGAAGCTGAAATCTGCAGTCAGCTTGGTGGTATGAAAAGGAGAGACTTATTCCATCGCACCAAACCAAAATACTTTGCTATTATTTGTATGCATGAATCTTATCATAAATAACCTATTCCGTCTTTGCGTATTGCAGAGTTATCTTCTACTGAGAGCAGGTATTGATTGTTACGTCACTGGTTTGTGTGAGAAAATTACGTCGTTTTCTCAAAAATTGATGACGTTATTCTCACAAACAAATGACGTAGCAATCAATACCTGCTCTCAAGAGAAGATAACTCTGCAATATGCACAGACGGAATAAAGTGGGCATGAGAGTGGCGGTAGCAGTATGTTTTAGTAATTATAAGTCTAGACTAGCAGGGGTTGCTGTTGGCTTTTTACTCAGCTGAGGATTATATCGGGATCCATAAATATTATTACCATTAATACCACCAATCTTATATACATGTATACATGGAAATATTTTCTATCAACGTTTGAAAAGACATACCGAGGAAGCAAAACATCTTTTTGACGAGACTCGCGTAATTGCATTTTAATTTTGGAGGACAAATATTCAACAATCTTACAAATCACTCTGATAAATTATGAGATTTTAATATTCTGTAATGTAGTACGTGGTCGAGAATGTTTGATCCATATGCGTATCTACAAAAATCTAGTCAGTATCATATGTCCTGCTCCTTGTTTACTTTAAAATATTATTTGTGACGTTAAATGTGAATGAAATAGAACATAAAATTATGAATATGAACGGTAGATGTTTACTGAATGAACTCCTATGAATTGGACCTACCAAGATTGGGCGCATTACAATAATAAAACTCTAAACATACTGTAATTTGTGTTGCTAATTTATACATTTCCAAACACCAAGAATAATTATTATCACAACAACTTTATACACAATAGCTCGGTTTCATATACAAACTATTCCTTATTTCAACTACATTAAGTACAATTCTACAGTAAACAAACGCGCCCATCCTGTACAATGCCAGTAGACACTCTCACGGCTAACGCCATCAAGCCGTGACATGCCATATTTTGAATAATGTAACGTTTCTTTTTTGTCGTTTTTTTAACGTTTCATTATATCATATGAAAAAAGCGTGGCCATTAATCGAGACAATTAACAGTTTCATTGGACAATGAACCGAAACGGTGCCACACAGGCTGTCAGCAGACACTAGATCTAGATACTGCTGGTTATAATTAACATAAGCTGTACAATGTTTACAACAACGGTATTATGTATATTATAATGCAACAGATTCTTAAACATACTAGAAAAAATTGATTGAACATCTTAAAATTACCCACAGGAAATGATAAACCTATAATCGGCTCGATTGCCCATCCTACAGAAAAGATCTGGATATTCGGGCGTTGCTGTTCTTAGTTATAAGAATCAAATATATCGATTCAATCATTCAATCTTGAATTTCCTAAATTTGTAAATATCATAACTTTTGAACTTTATTCTAATATTAAGTTTTTGCTGACGATACATCTTTATATGTAATTGTGGATGTTTATCAAATACCAAATAGTGGAAAGTATCACTGTTACTGTCCATCGGTGACTTTGTTACAAGTTTGGACATTGATAGTCTAGCATTTACAGAAACCTGGCTAGGTTTGCATATAGATGTCAAAGTCATTGCTGGACTATTACCAACGGGATATGAATTCCTCCACAATGCTCGACCCAACAGACGTGTTGGCGAAGTTGCTGTTCTGTTTATGAAAATGTGATACTTTTCGGTCCCGACCGTGATGATGTATTTACTTATTTTGAGCACATGTCTGCCATTGCTGGTGATAAATAATTCAGATTGTGTATCATTTACAGGCCTACTCCTTCTAAACAGAACGGTTTCCGAAAAACTGTTTTTTATGAGATTTGTATTAGAAGTCTACCTTTTTAGGCCACATGGTGGTTGTACTACATGAGAACTCATGAATGAAAAATGCTTTGCTTTTATTTCTAACATATCAGTAGGGCTCAGTCTCTAAAGGAAACATTGAGGTGACAGAAATACTCTTTAAATACTTTATAAATATTTTGTATAAGACCTATCCTAGAATGTGCTAATGTATCCTGGAGTGACTGTCCCATAGCTGAAATTATTGAAATTGAAAATGTTCAATTAGAAGCCATGACAATAATCACTCCTTTGCAAAAAGGTACATCTCATTACAAACTACATAATGAAACAAAATTGAATACATAGCTGCGTATTCCGTCTATGCGTATTGCAGAGTTATCTTCTCTTGTGAGCAGGTATTGATTGTTACGTCAATTGTTTGGGAGAGTAACGTCATCAATTTTGAGAAAACGACGTAATTTTCTCACACAACCCAATGACGTAACAATCAATACCTGCTAACAAGAGAAGATAACTCTGCAATACGCAAAGACGGAATAGGTTATTTATGATAAGATTCATGCATACAAATAATGGCAAAGTATTTTGGTTTGGAGCGATGGAATAAGTCTCTCCTTTTCATCCCACCAAGCTGACTGCAGATTTCAGCTTCTTCATTCGTAATAGTGATCTCAATTCGGTGTTATACACCCATTAGCTTTATTGCTAGAATCAAGGGACATAACTCGTCTAGTCTCGACATTATAACGATTTAACCGATTATGTTATCTTTTTGTAATGGACTTGATAAGACGATATGGGGATGGGACGGGTTTATATATATATTTTTTTAGATTTTTGGCAATAAAGTGCGAAAAGACGGAATACGCTGAATAAACAGAAAAAATAACACCACTTATTGCACCCCTTTGTCCCCTTACTAAGGCCCTGCCCTCGACCCGCTTCATAATGAATTCACTCCGAATAAGGGCTAGTTACCCCCCTGATGTTTTTAGTTTGGCCAATAATTGAACCAATATTCTGAAAAGTTCGAAAACATAGCTCAATATTATGACTGCGAGTTTGACGTACTGCATCTCCCAGCGAGAGCATTAAGGATGCCTGTCCCACTGCAGACAAAGCACGAGTTAGTCCTGCTGTAGTTATTATATAGAGGATCTTACAAGAGTGTCTATGCCATATTGAATTTATCAAACGAGTTCAATACTGTGATGTCACACGAGCCTTTACGCGAGTGTCATATCAAATATTAAACGAATTTGATAAATTCAATATGACATGAACACGAATGTAAGATCCTGTATATATGAACAAAAACTGCAAACGCAATGTTTTATTAGCTGACTCTGCTTACATTAAGACCAAAGTACTCAGATCGTTCCGCGCAGTGACAAAGTAGTGTTCGTTTCTTATTTTTAACAATGAACAGTTTTAAATGCAATGAGAATAATAATGACAAAATAAGTCCATTTAGATTAACAGTAAATGTATCACGTTGTATAGTAAATAAAAGTCGTACCCGTAGTGGTGTAGCCGAATATGATCAAACGGTTTTGACCAAATCGCAGCACATTCGGGTTTTATTACACGTGTGTAATACCATATAACTCGCATGGCCGTACGACATAGTAAAATGTGATAAATATAATGACCACCCTTAATTTCTTTTTTGGTATAATTGTACGGCGACCAGGTACTTCCGTTGACCAGGTTAGCTCAGATGGTAAGAACGACGGTATTGTGGTCAGAGGTCAAGGATTCCGATCAGGTACCTTTGCAAGTGTTACTCTCAGAACATAGTTGTCTATCATTCTTCCCCCCCCCCCCCCCCCCCTTTTCTAATAGATGTTCCGAAAGGTATGGGTTATTAATGTTTTGTCAAGCGGTTTAAAACAGTCTCTAATGCTTAGTTACATGTTTTGCCAGTGGTACAAAAGATCCTTAATTAAATCCTATAGAAAAAAATTAACCCGTCGATTACATGCTATGGTATATAAGGTACAGGGATAACTAAGAAAGTTCTACTCACTTGAGGGTCCCTTCAACGCCAAAAATGGTGTCCACTGTGACGATTGGGTTTCGTTCTGGTAGCTGATTTCGGAGTAGATACTGCAGACATTGGTCGTGACATTAAATTCAAACATGAAGCACATGTGGACTTGATCCATGCAGTATATGGCACATTGTATGGGGGATATATCATCCAGTACACTGATGACGTCACCACACACCTGGACAGGACTCCCGATGTCACGTGTCTGCCAGATCTCCGTCATTATCAAATATGTCGTCACTGCGGCCATCTTAAATATATCAAACATAAGTACGGACTGTTGTGTGGTCAGAACTGCGGCACTTTCAAATAGCGGGACATAAGTTCACAGGACATTAAGGCACATAATGCAGCTTAACTATTTAGTGATCAAAACTCTTTTGGTTTGAAATTATAAAGATAATTTTAGTTGACATTTCACCATAAATATTGTGTATTATATAAACGGATGGCAAGAAAAATATTTTTTAAATGTCTTCCTCTAGTTTATCTATTGGTCTTCGCCGGGTTGCACTCAAAAAGGGCAAACTCGCACAAAATTTGATTTTAAAATAGATCGTTAAATTAATTCAATGCATTGTTCATTTCATGTAATAATGAAAGGCTTTGCTTTTAACAAACATGACTGCAATTGTGTAGCAAATGTTCTCTATCACAACAGTTTTGATATCTTGGTTATGATCCTGTGACAATAACCAGGGTTAGGGCCAGAACCCGGCGGTTATCCTGGTAGCATCAATGTGTCAGCCTCCTCATGTCCAGCAAGAAGATATGACACAGGACGACTAGTATACAATACACATCATAGTACGTTGTCAGCGTGCTATGTAACAGCAGGACGGGACGTTAGGCATATTGACAGTAGGGATGCGTTTGTCTCTTCGCGCAGAATGGGCAATGTATGTATGTGATTATAAAGTGGAGTGTGGAGGTATCGAAATCGTAACTCGTTGAAGTAACACAGATGTACACCTAAATATACCTATACTGAGTCCCATCCATCCAGCTTCATTTGTCAAACCAACATAGTTTGTCAAACCAAGATCATATTGCCCCAGTAATATTCCAAACCAAATATGTTAAAATCTGTGCAGCTGTATAGGCGGAGAAGGGTTTTAAAGATAAAAATACCTTAAGATTCCATTTCATGCCCTGTCCCTGTCGACACAGGAAGGCCACATTTTCGGTTTTACAGCGGCTAGCTCATTGTGCCTAAGGATGCTCTTGATTATTTAGACCCTTACCTTTGAAAATTACAACTGACAAATAAAAGACCCTCACTAGGTGAGTAAGTACTGATTTATGCTATTTTGTATTCAGGATTCAATGCATTCAGATATGATAACGACAAATATCTTTAACTTTTATTATTTTAACCCCTTTTATATTTTAATTACATGTACCATGCGAATGCTTTTATAAATATTCATTTTATCTGATTTCATCTACGCTACTCACAACGTGTTTAAAAGAAAATCAACATGACCCTAAATGACCACAGTTGTCGATGGGCCGTTAAACATAAACAAACAAGCAAACAAACAAATATAGAAACTTACCAGTATACAGCAAAGAGCTAAGCGGAAACACATCAGCGCCGTCCTGTGCTAACTCTGTGTCTGTAAGACAGGCAATTTATTTAAAGATGTTTAATACTTTGTACCACCTCCACACATAAATCGATATTTAAATTACCTTATTTAGAAATGTTAAATCTAATATCTGTTATGTAACTGGACAGAAATTATACTATCTGGTAGTCTTAGTAGCTTGCCGTTAGCTATTTACTTTGGATAATCAACCGTTTGAGATCCCCGACAGGTGATTGGTGGTTTGAGATCCCCGACAGGTGATTGGTGGTTTGAGATCCCCGACAGGTGATTGGTGGTTTAAGCACACATATTAAGCTCTTGCTATAATTGATCAGACCGACGAAATATATCATACCTCTTTTCTTATTCACAAAAGGTTAGGAAAACCGTGCATGTGTATGCAGCAATCATCTATTCCCTGTGTTCTATATTTCCAAAAGAAACCCTGAAAATCAATATGTTAATGGATTACTAATATAGGATTATTTTTTTTATTTTTTTAAATATGTTTGATGATTACTATCCTGTTTGAGAAAATACTACCTATTGTTCGTGGGGAGGGGATGGCACCTCACCCTAACAGTCATCATCAACCTAAACAAACTGACAAAATAAACATAATACATACACCAGACGCAAGAAGTAACTCAGTGTATACAGAACGAATAAGACAACGAGAAGATACAAACATACAGGATCTTATGATGTTTTGTTTAAAGCGCTGTGTACTTAATTGGCGCCATATTTATTCAGAAATCGATACTTACCAATTACAGACAGCGTTAATTTGGTACGAACTAAACGGTATGTTGGTAGATTAATGTAACTTACATTATACATTATTCAAATATGTAAAAAATAAATACATTATGCAAGTTTTAGGTGGTATCACTGCTTTGATCTTGCTAAATCACTCGTCTGACATCTGGTGTTGTCTCCCCTTCCTAGACTCCGTTACTGCATACCGGACAGGTCGCATCTGATTTCTGGCGCCGCGTCTAGTGTGCCAATTCGACATCTTCAGAGCGTAACCAACCATTGCTGAAGGTTTCGACCCTTCAAAATCATGACGACCTTTAGTAGGCGGACCCATATGGTCTCATAGCATGTCGGTGTGCGTCTTCCACTTCTTGTCCTCTCGCCAGTACCCTATCCAGCATAATGCTCTCTTGGCTTGTATTCCCAACACCCCGACTGCCTTCCGTCGGTCCCTATTGCAGGGAACGTCTTCCGCACAGACCTCACTGGGAATCCATGGCAATTCTACAAGATTGAGCATAGCCAGAGCTTCCATTCTATTGACTGTCAGGTCTCCTTAAGCTTCCATTACTTGGCACTTTTCCTCCCGTGGGCCGCTCTACCCAAGGCACAGTCAGTTCTATCATGTTGATTTTCTTGTCTTCTTCTTGCCATAGTAGCACATCTAGTCATGGTGATGGTGATGATTACATTTGGAAAGACTAACTGCTTTTCAATGTCTACTATCACCTGCCATGATGAACATTCTAACATGCTGCTGGTTAAATGGGATGATGGTCTGGGTTTTCTCCTGCTCGAACAGACTGGGTTCATGTTTGCTTGAAACCCATTTTTTCCTTGGATCTCCTTCTCCTCTCTCTCTCTCTCGATATTATCGGCTAAGCTCCGACGTACCTCGTCACGACTCTGAGTAAAGCTCGATGGTACTCCTAGCCATCTTCGGATGAAATAGTTGGCTCTTTTCTCTATTGCTTCTATCGTTGTTTTTGGAATCTTTTAAAGCATCATCGTCCACATGAGTCTTGGTAGTACCCTGCTGGTAGATCCGGGTTTTGTATTTTCTTGGAAGTCATGTCCTTTCTTTACACTTAGCCATGTCACCAGCTGGTCCTGAACTTTCTTCTTAGTCCTGGAATCACACACAAGGTCGTCCTACCACTTGCGAAGACATTTGACTCTGAATGATGATCTGGATCATCTCTCTGTCAGGGCGCCCTTTCTTGATCACCATGCATCTGGGCTTCTTTCACTTGATTTATATCCTGACCCAACTTGCAGCTTTTTCTAGTGCAGTGAGTATGCTAGGATATGTGAAGTGGTGGTGTTTGTCACGTCTCCGTGAATTATCCTCGGTTTCCTGGTAAATGGAACCCTGACTGCATTCTGGGTCATCTCGTCCCTTTTTATCTGCTCTAATGATGAGGTTCATTCTCGTTACAAACAGGATTGAAGAGATGGTGCAACCAGTTATAATGTCAATGAATCTACAACGAAACATACCTGGCACATTGTTCAAATGAGTTTAAAAAGGTGTAAAAGATATTAAAATGTCCATCCTATTTACAAAGTGGTATTCCGTCTTTGCGTATTGCATAGTTATCTTCTCTTGGGAGCAGGTATTGATTGTTACGTCATTGGTTGGTGTGAGAAAATTACGTTGTTTTCTCAAAAATTGATGACGTTACTCTCACAAACAACTGACGTAACAATCAATACCTGCCCCCAAGAGAAGATAAATCTGCAATACGCAAAGACGGAATAAGATATTTACAAAGAACTTTATTTAATTTTACATCAATTATGAAATAAGTTTTATCAACGTATATTGTGGTCAAGAAGTTAATTGGGTAGTTTAAATTGAATGTTCCTTTTTCAATAATTCACAACGGCAAGAGTGAATAACAACAACTTAAATAGTGCCACGGATTGCAAGGAGTAGGTGAAGACCCTTGATACGAGGTACCTATAGCACACCATACCGTGTGCATATTGTCAACGATCATTATTGTTGATGCTTCACCATACCGTAATATCACAGGATCTTCGTGGTAAAAACAAGACTAGATAAAATTTTACTGATGGTGTGGAGGAGCAAAGCCAATAAGCTTGGTCGTTAAGCTGGGTTTTATTTCGACAGTCAGCAGGTCCACCCAAGGTTGACATTTGACCAGGAATACGTTTCCCTCGGGGGTCACATTTCCCTGGGGTACATTGGACCATGTACAGTAATTTATGTCTATAATGTTTCATAGTTATTATCAATAACCTCCCAAAATAGGTGACTTGGATTTGTAAACGTCCTCTAAACAGCTATTTAAGGACGTACCCCCATATATGTAAAGTAGTTGCCTCTTTGTGGTAGCGCAGATCTGATGCCGACTTTAAAGTGCTACCTCACTATCATGGCATGCCGAAGGCTCGCAGTATATCGATGATGAGTATTCCATCCGGGCATACTAGTAGCATACTAACAACGAGTTAACCAGTTGTTGTCATTACCTTAAACGATGAGCTTTAAGCAGGGAATAAAAAAATACCAAGGGATAAAAAAATACCCAATTTAAGGACTTTTGATATGACACAGCCTGAGACAGAACCAAATACGTCTTTCTCATTTAAAATCTTGCCAATGAAATCAAATTAAGGCACTATTATACATTGGTCACTTGTTGTCCCCATGTAGATGTAGCACAAAAGCAATTTCACGACTCTACAAGGGGTTCCAGTATCTGTTGCTTCTTACAATATGGGTTTACAGTGGGTACATTCCTTTCTCAATTCCCGACCTGCAAAGAGGCCGCATCAAGTGACTTTACTTGTCATTTTATGTTAGAATGAATGTAGAAAGTAGCATAAGACAGCTACTGGAACTTAGGCTTGTTCAATACATAGATGTTGATGTATTCAGCTGACACCATGTCCTTAGAAAATCTGCTCGAAAACGTCACCACTCGCTTCGTTTGATAAAAGTGTAATTTAATTTTAATGTCTTGTTTTTTAATACATGAATAAAAACAGTGTCCTATGATCGGAGTTCTTCTAGTGTATTAATGTGGAGAGTTGTCGAATAGCGAATGGCTAGGCCGTGAGGTCAACTCGTGTATACCGCTATACTGGTCACTCGTGTATACCGCTATACTGGTCACTCGTGTATACCGCTATACTGGTCACTCGTATATACCGCTATACAGCTGGTCACTCGTATATACCGCTATACTGGTCACTCGTGCATACCGCTATACTGGTCACTCGTGTATACCGCTATACTGGTCACTCATATATACCGCTATACAGCTGGTCACTCGTATATACCGCTATACTGGTCACTCGTGTATACCGCTATACTGGTCACTCATATATACCGCTATACAGCTGGTCACTCGTATATACCGCTATACTGGTCACTCGTGTATACCGCTATACTGGTCACTCGTGTATACCTCTATACTGGTAACTCGTGTATACCGCTATACTGGTCGCTCGTGTATACCGCTATACTGGTCACTCGTGTATACCGCTATACTGATCAATGGTTTCGTCAACATGGACGGATTTATTGTTTGTTCCATTTCTTTAAGTCCCATTTGCAGAATCTCTACAAGTAATCGGTTCTATTTGACCGAAGCTGTATGCCTTTAAAGCCAGCCCAATGCCGACCGATAGATGCAGTATAACAATGCGGGTAATTATTGGTCTATTGCCTTATTCCTTCAATTCTATCCGCTGCCTTTGTTATTGTAATGGGGCTCGTTTCTAATGAGTACCCGAATATATTGACACATTTTCAAAGGAAATAAATGCAGACTTAAATGACGAAGTAAAAGAGTCCAATACAATAAACATAGTCTTGGATGGGGCGAGAGAAAGCCTTTGACAAAGCAGGAACCTTCGGTCACCGACACCGTCTTCCATTGTTTGTCTCAGCTGTCATCATACATCAATAAATGCAGATCGGCTAGTAATTTAAAATATTGATCTGTGAAGCATCAAAAACACATCATATATCATTTTCTAAATGTAAACATGATTATTTTGAATAATAGATCAACACTCGATGACTTATCTTAAGAAACGGCCTTTGCTTTCAGGAAATTGCGTAGTTTATGTTTTTAAATTGAAAAAAAACCCCAATGATTTAGTTTGACAATATAATATAATGTAACTCGCGATTGTTCCGCGAGACGACACGCTGTTGACGTCAGATTGATTATTGAGTCTTTACCAGGGATTTCAGAAGACCCTTCAGGAGAGCATATATGTTATTGACTCCCAAACTTGAGCCTTGACTCTTGGGTTTGACAGGGAAATTATTTCTCTCGACTTCTGAAATTATTAAATGTCAATATATGATTAATATAGGCTAGCAATAGACGTGGAATTGGGTCGGGGAACGAGTCTTTTGCGTATCACCGCGGAATTGTATTGCTATCGAAGTCCGTGGTATAACACTCTATTGACAGCTATAAGGTCATTTAAGGACGTGCATTCATGTGTTCTTATAAATGCGTGCTTGTGAACACTAGGGTCCGTATTTATAAAAATATTTTAATACTGGCAATGGTTATCTGTACTAAAACTCAAATCCTGGTTCAAGTGAGGACGTTCTTTCTTTTCATTCAAATTACAAAACACAAGATACGATTTTTAAATTTTAATCTGTTCGGTGATTTATATTCCATAATATTTGTTTACATTGGTCTTCTTATAATAATCGACTTCATAATTTTTTTTGAAAATTAAGTTATGCATTATACAAAAAGAAAAAAAAACATGATGAGGAGCCAGTAAAACCAATTATTAAGAGCAACCCATATTATTTTATACACTTTACACCTATTTGCTAGTTGCAAGTCAAAGCTTATAATGGGACACTCGTACCTAACCCAAGTAACCCCTGGGGTCATCACAGATGTGAAGGTGCACCTATACAGTATATAGCTATAGCTACCTGTGAGATCTAACGCGAGCCAATATAAGGGAGGCAGGTGCGGGTCGTAGGGGTAAAAATAGTAATCTTACACCTCTGGTTAGTTAATAATCTAGGGAAGGTTCACGACATGTTGACACACCCTGTAAAATTCTGCCTCAGCTATGATTTATAGTAAATATAAGCACGAAATATTTGGTTGACTATCTAAGTCCGTGATATAAGCACTCAATAATTCTACATCGCCAATAATACTTTAAAATATGCATATCAAAGTTTCCCCATCACTTCCGCTTCCCGACGACGGGTGATGTGGCTTTCACTAGTCCCATGTTAAGTGTTTCGTAGTCATCTTTAACCCGTTGCAAGAAGCGTCAATAACAAGAAAAATTAAAACACTTGAAATCCTCTCTTATTAATTTCAGGGATGTGTAGATCCACTACACATCCCTGTTAATTTATACATGTAACGGTTTTTCACAAAAAGAGTACGAAAGGGTGTTTTGTGAATGAATTAAAAAAAACTGCTTAACAATTGCTTGGTTCTAATGCCCACTCCTCAAATAAAGGAACACATTACATCGATTAGATGTGTCTATTTTTCTCCTTCCTTTCGGACTTGAGCACATCTATGCAACTCATGTCACACGAATGCACCCAATGACCCCACGACCCGGAAGTATGTCAAAAATGACACGCATGCGTTTCGTTGACTCGCCAAGCTGTAGGTTTGTTTTGGGAAGTGAGGTCAGAGTACGAAGTGAAAGACATGTGTACGTGTGTAACGATACACATTTAGCGTCTTTTTATATCTGCGAATTCAGAAACTTGAGATCGTATATAGAATCAGCAGAATGACGGATTTTTTAACGTCAACCCAGCTAAAGAGGTTGAAAGAGCACAAGTATAGTGCACAGGGACAGTCGGTGCTCGAGCCTCAGATGCAGAAGTTTTGGAGATGGTTGGTTGAACAGATTCCAGAAACATGGGCCCCTAACACAATTACTAGTGTCGGACTCCTCATCAACATCGTCACAACATTACTCCTTCTGGTGTGGTCGGCCGACGCCAAGACAGAGGTACGAAACTAGCTAGTGCCTAATGGTGAAGATACCGGTACATCAGCTAGGTTATGTCGTTAGCTGGGATCAAAGTTTCAGACGAATATGGTTACGATGACCAATTATATTTGAAACCTAAGACAGGGTTTAAACCCGTGATCTTATCTTATGTGGTGAAAATCTTTGAGCAATCTAGTCAATCAATTTTATACTATCCTGTGTAACAGTGTTACATTCCAATTTCAAACTGTAATGTGATACAATTGTGATATTACTCTTCTATATGTTGTACTTATGTATGTGATAAATATTAACCTTTCCATGAATAAAAAATAATGAAAAAAATGATGATGTTATTTTCTAGGCACCAAGATTATGTTACTTCCTGTGTGGTGTTGGACTGTTTCTGTACCAGTCACTGGATGCCATAGATGGAAAGCAGGCGAGGAGGACTGGCACCAATACTCCCCTAGGAGAGCTGTTTGATCATGGCTGTGACTCCGTCTCCACAGGTTAGCCACTCATGGTCACTGATCCTATGCATGATCGCTGTCCAAGATGCTCACAATCACTGACCATACTTGTTGGTAGAGGCATGCTGATTCACTGTTGTGTAGTTGTAGGAGGCACAGCAGTCTAGGTGTAAGGACACCGGGCTCATGACCGAAGGGTTGCAGGTCGAGTCACGTCACAGCACTGTGTTGTATCTTTGAATTACAGTGGGCAGGGTTCCAATCACAGCCCAGGCATTACTGGTTAGTGGGTTTTATTGGCCTACTAGTTTGGACTCTTAAAGTGAGTCTTCATCAATCGCCCGGCATACTTTTTGGTATCCACTCTCAGCGCAAAGTGCCACACTGATCAACCCACCTATACAACCTTACGACGTTGGCTCCACATTTTTATGTTAATCTTTGAACAATTACTTTACTCCACTTGTTCCAATCTACTCAGCTGTAAAGGAGTATGTGGTTGGGCAGTGCAAGTATTGTTGAATGCTAGATGTGAGTGCCAAAATGGCATTGCCACTCTATAACCTTATCACTTTCTGATGGCATTCATATATGAGGCTATGAATGCTATGAGCCAATTTTTTTTGGTGTCAACATTATTATGATATCATAATTGGTACAATGGAAACCAATGACCATCCCTCAACAGATAGCTTTTCTTTTCATTGAACAAGCATATGCGATACAATACATACCTATTTAAAGGGACTGGTCTGGGAAAAAAAATACAAAATAAATGGGTCTAAATGCGTTCCCTGGCCTTCCAAAAGTTATACCACAGCAATGTGATGGTCGATTTCTACTTGCAATGTCCAGTTTTGACCACTGAAATCTTGTGGAAGCCCAGCATAAATTTAGCACAGATCTATTTATATATGCCACGTGGTTGTTTCGAAAGTGAGGCAGTGAAGATAAAAACAAAAGCATGCCGTCGATCAGCCATGTCGGACTCAACTAGCGGACAAGACAGCAATACTATACGTAAATAATTGTTTTCAAAGGTCAGGTATGATGCAAGTGTAGTATTCCTACCTATATGTTGTTGTTATATATAACGGTATTGATACCTCGTGCCTGTCATGACTTTTGCATGCAACTTTTTCTCTTGTCGCGATGTTTACATTTGGCCTTGTTGATGACGCGCATGTGGTAAAATTACATCACTGATCTGGGTCAATTGAGAGTTTTAGACTGTCAGGTGATGATTTAGGATTTCTTTAATATAATTTGAATCGGTATATTTCATAAGAAGGTATTTTAAACATGTGTATATGCCATTTTAGCAAATATGACACTTTTTCCCAGACCAACCCCTTTAACTAAATGCTGAATAAGGCCAGATTAAAAAATGCCTGTTTCCTGTAACATGTTGGAAAAATGTTTGATAGGTAGCTATATAGGTAACAAATTTTGTTTCAACAAATCATTTTATATGGTTTATATCTAGGTCTTGACTATAACAATTCTTCTTTGAAAATGGTCTTTAAACACAACTATGTGTGCAATACAGAATGTACATATGTACCAGTCTTCTCCTAAACTATAGCATTATGAAACTTTAAACATTTAATTCCATGCATTATACATGTGGTATAACTAATAATAAATAAGCAAGCACATGTGTAACTGTTATTTCTACTATTACTAGAGTTTTGGCCCTTGATTTTTCATTTCAAGACGTATGTTGTCCTGTCAACTACTTGTGATGTGTAAAATATAGTCCAACAAACTTAGCAAATTTCTTGTCTATTGTGACAACTTGTTGCATGTTTATTTACCATGTTATTAGAATCCCTTTTTAAAGGGTTACTGCCCTTTATGTAATTATTGTGGTACATAACTGAATGCATTTCTCAGCCTCTCACATTTTAAATTACTGGTATTGTCATTTCATTTTGTGCAGTTCTAGTTGGCATCAAATCATTTCTGTATGGATATATACTTCAAACAATAAACTGAAATGGGGAGGATTGAAGTATTACTGTCAATTCGTCGTATGGTATAACGAGCCATGACTACAATTCTTCATTATATTTATAATATTAAATACCTGTATTTGTATGAGTTACTAAGGCATTCAGGGATCAAGGACGGCCAGTTCAGAAATGAGGGTGGTGAAAGATAGAAGAGATATTTGTTTTGTATGTTACCATTTTCAAAATTCCGTCTCTGCACTCATGATCATAACAAGCTCTACATACAATCATTCAGAGTAACCTACCCCTGCATTTGGCACCTACCCACTTCCTTAAATTTGAAAAAGAAACACAATTTAAGTAAACTGAACATTGAAATAAATAAAATTGATATAAAAAACATTTGGAGGGCGTACCCTCTGGCAGTCATGCCTGTTAATGTTCCTAAAAAGATGTTGTGTACATAATACACCCTATCTTTATTATCAATACTGATAAAGAAATCAGTAATGTGATAAACATTTTTAACTCAACCCCGAATACAGTTCTTTGTTATTATCATAGATCACTAGTACTCTATCATAGATCAGTAGTACTGTTACACCTATTTAGTTTAAATGTAGGTGTGTACAGCTAAGTGTGTATGATCATGAGTGTAAAGACTGTAGATCTACATACAAAGTAGTTCAGATGAAGCTCATTAATTCATTCAGATGTCCTTGTGCATATCCAGTCAGTGTTATTGGAGAAATACAGAAATATCTAGTCAGTGTTATTGGGGAAATTCAGAAATATCTAGTCTGTGTTATTGGGGAAATACAGAAATATCCAGTCAGTGTTATTGGGGAAATACAGAAATATCCAGTCAGTGTTATTGGGGAAATACAGAAATACCTAGTCAATGTTATTGGGGACATACAGAAATATCTAGTCAGTGTTATTGGGGAAATTCAGAAATATCTAGTCTGTGTTATTGGGGAAATACAGAAATATCCAGTCAGTGTTATTGGGGAAATACAGAAATACCTAGTCAATGTTATTGGGGACATACAGAAATATCTAGTCAGTGTTATTGGGGAAATACAGAAATATCCAGTCAGTGTTATTGGGGAAATACAGAAATACCTAGTCAATGTTATTGGGGACATACAGAAATATCTAGTCAGTGTTATTGGAGAAATACAGAAATATCTAGTCAGTGTTATTGGGGAAATACAGAAACATCTAGTCTGTATTATTGGGGAAATACAGAAATATCTAGTCTGTATTGGGGAAATACAGAAATATCTAGTCAGCGTTATTGGGGAAATACAGAAATATCTAGTCTGTATTGGGGAAATACAGAAATATCTAGTCAGTGTTATTGGGGAAATACAGAAATCTCTAGTCTGTATTATTGGGGAAATACAGAAATATCTAGTCTGTATTGGGGAAATACAGAAATATCTAGTCAGGGTTATTGGGGAAATACAGAAATATCTAGTCAGTGTTATTGGGGAAATTCAGAAATATCTAGTCTGTGTTATTGGGGAAATACAGAAATATCCAGTCAGTGTTATTGGGGAAATACAGAAATATCCAGTCAGTGTTATTGGGGAAATACAGAAATATCCAGTCAGTGTTATTGGGGAAATACAGAAATACCTAGTCAATGTTATTGGGGAAATACAGAAATATCGAGTCTGTATTATTGGGGAAATACAGAAATATCTAGTCTGTATTGGGGAAATACAGAAATATCTAGTCAGCGTTATTGGGGAAATACAGAAATATCTAGTCTGTATTATTGGGGAAATGTAGAAATATCTAGTCCGTGTTATTGGAGAAATACAGAAATATCTAGTCAGTGTTATTCGAGAAATACAGAAATATCTAGTCAGTGTTATTGGGGAAATACAGAAATATCCAGTCAGTGTTATTGGGGAAATACAGAAATATCCAGTCAGTGTTATTGGGGAAATACAGAAATCTCTAGTCTGTATTATTGGGGAAATACAGAAATATCTAGTCTGTGTTATTGGGGAAATGTAGAAATATCTGTTTGGAATAAAGCTGACTGGGTTATATTGAGATTATCATTGTAAATGATTGTGTGTTGAAAAGAATGTTGTGTTGAAAAGGATCGATGTTTCCCTGAAAAATAGGTAAACAATAACTCTTTTGTCCATCTATATTATAATTCGGTATGTAGTATTATGAAATGAATTTCCTTGATCTAGTGACATACTTGTCAGAATGTGCTATGAAGAATAATTCTAGCAAATATATGAAACAAGTTAAGTGAACACCGACACAAGCTGTTGCAAGATAAAAATCAATTAGGGAAACTATCAAGCGTAGGTATTATAAGTGTAGTGTATATATATGCAGCATGTGTTCATGATCTACCATACATATATATATACCAGTACACGGTACATATAAAATTGTACACAGTGTTGTAGAGCATACTGTGAAGTATGAATTTCCTGCTCGATTGGCATGAAGTATAAATTTACTACAGAACCAATGTGTGTATGTATAAGTGATCATACAGGGCACAGAGGTTGTCCACTTTGTACAGGACAGGGCAGTTACATCAAAGTCCACAGGATTTGTTTCTTATTTAATTATTAGATAAAAGAACTGGAATATCAATATAACTTGCCCTTTATAATTGATTGCAATTATTATGATTATGAATTAACTGTCTGTAGATTATTATGAAGTTATGTAGCCTACAACAATCTTTTTCAGTTATGATTGAGTATTAATTGCAGTTGGTCTCAAAACAAGTATTTGAGGTAATAAATAATATTGTAAATTGAAATGGATCCTTTAATATTGTACAGCATAATTAAAATGTATCTATACAGATCTATGAATTGATTGCAACCATAAAAAACCCACCTAAATGGGTAGAACTATTAATATGGATCCATTATATGACCAAAAAAGTGTATATATGTACTATGTAATATTATAAAATTATAAATTTAATTAGAACACTGAAGGGATAGTGGTGGCCAAGTGGTTAATTACAAGTGGTATGACCATCTACAATCACTAGCCCTCTCCACACCACTGGGGGTGGGATGGGGGGTGGGGGGGTGTTGATGCCTATGAATGTGGGGACGTCGTCAGGTTTAGGGTCCCAAAATCGGGAAGTCTCCCTCTTAAATAGGAAGAGTTGGCAAGTATGTGTACCAAATAACCAGATTCAAAATCTGCATGTTTTAGTTTTTGAAATACATGTATCATATTAAATGTGATAATTTGTTCCCGTCTACAGTTTTTGTCACCGTTGGATTGACTACTGCTATGAAAATGGGCGAGGAACCCTGCTACATGATGTTTGAAGTGTTAGCAGGCTTATATTTATTTTACCAAGCTCATTGGCAGACCTATGTTACTGGAACTCTCATTTTTAATAAGTAAGTACCCCACTTATACCCCAGAAGGATCCTTGTACAAAGAAGTTTGAGATTTCTGCAAAGCAGTTTTAAGTTCTTCGGTCTCATATATTTTAGTCAGGAAGTTTAAGCGGAAGGTGTGAATTTAAATTAAGTTCAAATAAAGAAGTTGAGAATACACAGGAAAACTTTCAAGTGATAAAATCTGCACAGGCAATTTGAAAGATAATCTGGAAGAAAATTTGTGTTTCTTGCAACTTTTCAATTATTTTGTACCGTTGAAAATTCCACAATATAACACAATTTGTTTCATTTACTGTTTTACTTACCTCTAACATATTTCAATGTGCTATTGCCGACTCCAATATACTGACCTGCACTATGTAACCAGGGTATGATATCTAGATAATAACATTGATGTAATGGACTACAGTGGTTACAGAACAAAATAACTAAGTGTCAGACATGTATTCAGACACCACTGTCGAGAAGTCCACAATGTGGGTTTATTTATCATTTAAATAACTGTTTGACTGTAAAGATGATTTCCGAATGCATGTGCTATTAACTCATTCACCCCTGAAAGATACATTTGAACTCATCCAATTCAAAGGTTGGAATAGTTCATTATGAACTTTCAGGGGTGAAATTTAATGAGTTAGAATACCTACATGTTGTAAGTGGAAAAGAGTCACTCTTTCACATTACCTAGTATGTAGAAGAAAAGAAACAAATCTTACTGATTGCACAAAATGTTGAGCTTGTTTATGAAAATTTGGTGAAAAACATAGAACAAATATGTGGAAAAATGTTAAGTTCAAGTCAGAAAAGTAATTGAAGGAGGTGCTTTGAACAGGGAGAAACCATTCAGAATTTCATTTTATAAGATATGTTTGATGCAATATCTTACTAGAATATATCCAACAACTTAATAGAAAAATAAATCTTACAGAAATCAGTCTAGATCTTACTTTTAAATATATATATTTTTTTATTATTTTCAGATTTGATGTGACCGAGAGCCAGTTCGGGATTATAGGTGTTTATTTTATATGTGCAATAATAGGGCCAGGCGTATGGGACACAGTTGTAAGTCACATTGTACACTTCACAGCTTCTGTATGGGCTAAACAATGAGAAAAATATGTAGCATTAACTCATTCACCCCTAAAGACACATTTGAACTCTTCAAATTCAAAGGTTGGAATAGTTCATAATGAAATTTTAGGGGTGTATGAGTTAAAAGGTGGTGTATATATATATGCTATAAATGTAACATACTGCATCATGTAATTTACAGTTTGTTATTCAGCATATTATTAGTATGATTCTATAAAACACCATTTTCTTGTATTGTATTTAACTCGATTATGCATTGTGTCTATTTAATATCATTTTCTGCTGTCAATTTACAAATATTGGTTAGGTAGCCTGCACTGGCTAATTAGTATTAAATTTATGAAAACAATACAGAACTGATACATGATCACTTATGATGACCTGTCATGACCCTGAGGGTCCGACCGTTTTAACACTTTGGCTGAGGGTGAAGAATAGAATAAAGAACGACCTCGAAGAGATATCTTCACCAATCTGTCTATATTATGACAAGGGATGATTGAGATGAAGAATTCAAATCTGAATCGCTAATTAACACAAATGATACTGAAAATGGTATGTACATTTTAATAGATAATTGCATTTCTGTTGAAGTCACATTTTGCCTTATATCACTTTTCTCTATGGCAAATGGCACATGATACTAACAGGAATTGATTTAGTTACGTTATTGATGTACAAGTGTTTTAGGTATATGAACCTTGACGTTATACTTACAGGTACCAGGGGTTGGTTTGACTCTCCGAGCGCTGGCGGTGGTAGGCTCCCTTCTTCCAGCACTTTTTCACTGTAGGGACAACCTAAAAATCATTTTCTCTGGAGGCATTGGAAAAAATAAGTCAACAATTGCTGTAAGTTTGATTATATAGGGATGAATTATTGTGCAAACATCATTGAACGGACAGATCACTTTAGTAACCTGCTATTATGTAATAATAGGAGGGAGGGGGGGCAAGTGAGGTATTGCTATGTACAGCCATCTGTGTTCCTCAATTAGTTACATGTATTTCTTCTCGGGAGCTGCTAAGCTACCAAATAAATACTTCAATAAGTATCCCTTGGTAGTATTTGTATTCAATGTAAGAAATGGGACTGGCACATCAGAGACAAAAAAGGGGTAAAATTTGGGAGATCTAAAACAATGTTTTTGCAACAAACCAATTGTCCAATGGTTTTGATAGTTTTATTGTAGCACCATAAGTGCTTTGCAAAGAAAAAGTAAAATTTGTTAATAAGATTGGCCACCGGAGAGCCCCTCTGCAAAACATTTTGTGAATGTCAAAATACACGGATGTCTTCAACAGAAAGATATTTGGCCAGTAACTTGCTGCCACGAAGGTGTGTTACCAAGTTTGTGAAGTCGGATTAACTTGACCTACATGTGTATGTATTTGTCTTTAGAATGTCAATTGACACGTTTCTTTGGCTACATTTTTAACCTCCGTATATGGAGGAAAAAACATGATGAGGAGGACAGAAGCCGTGTTTACACTTTTTCAATTTTCTTCAGAGGTCTTGTTATTGATATTTATTACAAAAAAAGCTGATAAACATGTACATAAAAAATCAAGGGCATATATGCATGATGTAATTTTTCCCCATCTGAAATGCCCCAGTCCTGTTTTATCATTCGTAGTTAGTCTGGTAACCACAGTTTTTTGTATTGGAAACAGAGTGAGGAGGAAGAACCTGATAGGGTAAGTTAAGTGCTATGTCTACGGTAAGCTTAAGCTCCCACTGTAAAGCTGTAAGTCTGAGTAGATGTCTTGGTAAGTAGCTGTAAACCGGAGCAGGTATCCAAGTACAGTGATAGTATATATTTATATACTACAACAGTGTTAGAGGTTTACACGGCGAGATACTTTTTAAGGGCGTCGTGTAACCGGCAAAATCATATCCATTAAAGAAAAGGCCAACCAGCAGCCTCTTATGTTATAGGAGTAAGTGATAGTAGTGACCAGGGTACAGGATAGGAAAAATGCACGGCCAGGCTGGGGTTCCAACCCAGGACCCTCTGAACTCTAGACAGACGCCACTGGGTCGAGGGTTTGAGACCTATGTTGGGCAGTCACCAGATACTGGCCGTAGGTCGGTGGTATTTCTCCGGGCACTCCATCTTTCCTTCACCAACAAACCTGGCACGTCCTTAAATGACCATAGCTGTTAATAGGACGTAAAATACAAACCATACCAAACCAAACCAAACCAATCTTTTTAGTTTTAGCCATTGAAGTAAATCATGATGTCTGTCAGGTTTGTGTCTTAATCGTTTCTTATTAGCTCAACGGGTCCGAAGAACCAAGGTGAGCATATGCCATACCGTGGCGTCCGTTGTCCGTACATCAACAATTTCTTCAAACGACTTCTTCTTCTTAACCACTGATTGAAATTAAACTAAATTTGACTGGAAGCATCCTTGGTGGGGATTCAAAATTGTACAAATGGTGGGGCTGACCTTCCAGGGGGCTGAGGGACGGGTCCAAAAAGGGTTACTTGGCCATATTGCTTTAAGCGACTTTTTCTCTGGAACTATAAGATGGATATCAATCATATTTGACTGGAAGCATCCCTAGGTGGTGGGGATTCAAAATTGTACAAATGGGGAGCTGTCCGCCCAGGGGGCTGAGGGGCGGGGCCAAAAGGTGGCAATTTGGCTATATTGCTTTAAACGACTTCTTCTGTAGAACTATGCACTCGATATCAATCATGTTTGGTCAGAAGCATCCATTGGAGGTGGGGATTCAAAAATGTACAAATGGTGAGGTTGACCCCCCTGGCTAAGGGGTGGGGCCAAAAAAAGTGTATTACTTGGAAATGGTTGAGATCCCCACCGTATAACCATATATACAATTGCTGAGTATAAAAGGAAGAATTCATATATGCTTCCAGGATGGTCATGGGGTGTCGCCCCACCCTTGGAGACATGGTCCCTGGGTCATAACTCTGAAACGGTTGAAATCCCCACCCCAAAACTACATATACAAATGCTGGGTATAAAGAGACGACTGCATTTATGGTATTAGAATAGACCCTGGGGTCTGACCAAACCCCTAGGGACCTACATTCTGAGTCATAGCTTGGAAACAGTTGAGATCCCCACCCTATAATCATATATACAATTGCTGAGAATAAAGAGATGAATGCACATACACTTCCAGGATGGCCCTGGGGTCTGCCCCACCCTTTGAGACTTAACCCCTGGGTCATAACTTCGAAACGCTTAAGATCCCCACCCCAAAGTATATATACAAATGGTGAGCATAAAGAGATCAATGCAGTCATGATATTAGAAGTGGTCCTGGGGTCTGGCCACAACCCAAGGGACCTAGTTTCTGAGTCACAGCTTGGAAACAGTTGAGATCCCCAACCCATAACCATACATAAAATTGCTGGGCAGGAAAAATCCAATACAGATATGCTACAAGGATTGGCCTTGGGGTCTGGCCTGTTCCCTTGGATCTCATTTGGAGAATAGATTGCCATAATGATTGCTTAGATATCCAGGTGAGTGATACAGGCCCTCTGGGCCTCTTGTTTGCATAGTGATACAATAGTTTATGTAGAGTAAGCAAATGCATTAGGAGTGTGAACACATTTTTTAGGTCAAGGTCAAGGTAGTTTGTGGATTTCTTGCATGAATAACACCATATTAATAGGATCACAATATGCAAGATAAATTAATTATAGACATATTTGGTATTACCTCATTAAATGCAACCAAATAATACTCTCCAAGTCTAAAGTTTGTATAAATAACATGGGGGGTTATCACTAATATCATGAATACCAGGTATTAAAATCTGTAAATAAGATTAGTAAGTGAAACAGTTACATTTTGTGACATATTGCTAATGTGAATGTGATATTACCAAACATGTATGCTCCTAACATCCTTGCGCCTTGTTCCTAACTGCATACATCACCGCCTTTACCATCACGTTTGTCCTTCATGTTTTGTCCAGACGTGGATCGCGGGACTTCGGGACACCACCTTGCTGATCCCAGCTTCCAAGCGTTTCAATTTCCTTGTTTTGTATTATGTAATACAAACCATAATAACCTGCCTAAAACTTACATTATCATAAAAATTGTCGTGAAAGTGAAGTCGGTATTTTGGGTATGATTGGTTTCCTGTGTGTACTTCATAAAATTGTTAATTGAATGTATCTGATATATGTTTGCAGGACACCAGCACCATTTTCCCTGTAGTTCCTATAAGCATTGTACTAGGACTAGCAGTCATGATCGCCTTCAAATCCACATCAAATTTATTCCAAAATCATCCGTGTCTGTACCTCATCAGCTTTGGTATGGTGACAGCCAAGGTCACCAACAGACTCGTGGTAAGTTTGACTAGTGTATAGAGCTGTTAAAACTTATTGTAATTAACTCATTCACCCCTGAAGACACATTTAAACTTTTCCAATTCAAAGGTTGGCATAGTTCATTATGAAATTTCAGGGGTGAATGAGTTAATGTCTGTTCCACATAATTGGTTATCCATCATTTTGACAAATAGCATTACCAGCTTTATCAAAATCCTTATGTGTTGAAAACACCTCATATGAGGGAGCCGCGATGGCCAAGTGGTTAACCCTTTTACCCCCATGTAACATTAGTAGACTCTACCATGCATTGATCTGGATAATTAGTCCATTATGGTCTTCAGTGGTGAAAGGGTTAAGGCATATGACATTCTGCTACAACTAGCCCTCCACCACTGGGTCTCGGGTTCGAGACCTATGTGGGGCAGTCGCCAGGTACTGGCCGCAGGTTTGTGGTTTTTCTCCGGGAACTCCGCTTTCCTCCACCACCAAAACCTGGCACGTCCTTAAATAACGATAGCTGTTAGTTATAGGATGTAAAACACAAACAAACCAAACCAAAAACCTAATATGACAGATCGCCCAGTCTGAACTAAAACAGTTACTACAGTAATTTTAAGTTGTCAAACAGAACCTGTTGAGTGGAATATGAAGTTTGTAGAAATAATGCACTGAATTTCACCATATCTACCTACATGTACTAGATTCCAATCTAAATTTTAACAAAGTTTTTGGGACTTAATCATGTCTTCGTGGTACCTCTGCCAACTTACAGAATATGTATATTTATTTTCCAACAGTTTTTGTGGTCACTATGGCCAAATAAACACTAGAAATTAGACAAAAGGTACATTATCAAGGAACATTTTCTGTGTAGCCACAAGAAAGTTAAAGATAACAACACTACTACTGTATTATTATTTCCACTGTCCATTTGTAAGAGAAAAATTTCATTTCCACTGCTTTGTTTCAAAAAAAAGTAATGGAATAATTCTACTGGAAACTCAGCCTCATTTGAGCCTTTCTTCTGTGGAAAAAAAATCAGTAATGAGTTCAGTTCAATGTTCTTTAAAGACAAAAGTTCAGACAGACTTAGGAAACATTTTTGGAAATAAAACGAAGGGGGCCACCAGTTGAGTCATCTTTATGACCCTATCTTAACATCCACTAAGGGGCAAAATGGGTAGACATATTACCCGTTCCCGACTGCCTGCAGTATCGGAGTACTATTTGGCAAAATGTCCCAGATTTTTGACAGCTGACTTTATTTAATTCGACCCACTTTGTCTTAGTGAGATGTTTTCAGCCGTTGAGAGTTGAGACACCGGTCATTTGCACAAAGGAAACAGGAAATCGCAAAATGAATTTTCATTCCCACAATTCCTGTTTGTGTTCAAATCAAATTTAGTCTTTAATTATTTTTCATACCAAACTGATGAATCTTATTCCTATTTGTTTGCTACGTACCTTTGTTTAATATAAAAGTATGCATCATAATTTTACAGATAGCACACATGACAAAGAGTGAGATGGCCATGCTGGATTCCAGTCTGTTCGGGCCAGCCATGTTGTTTTTTAATCAGTATTTCAACGTACTGGTTCCAGAGTACCTCCTTTTATGGATATGCTGTGTAAGTTAGGTTTAAATTATACACAATCATGTACATACATAGTAATTGGTTATCATACATTATTTACAAACTTTGATAATTACAAGCTCCCTCTTTAACCCTCTGATGATATATTCACTTCAATAGTGCTAAAGTTTTACCAGCGTACAATATTTCTGTCATTGACTTGTCTAGGGGAAAGTTGTCTTTAAGCTCAATCAGACAAATGACCAGTGAAGCATATGTACACAAATGTGTAAAATATGTATGAGTTGTCCACAAATTGATGTTGATTCGGCTGTGTATATATGCTGTAAGCGTATGCACAATTAATTGTTATATATGTAACGAAATGACTCAATTCAGCTACGCTTTGTTTAATACTTGGTCATAGATGTGCGAAAGTCTAATCCACATCGATTTGTAGGCAACTTGTACATATTTTACACCTTTGTGTACATAAGCTTCACTGGTCATTTGCCTGATGAAGGTGACAGATTAATACATACCATACTAGTCATTGAAATGTCACATATAAACACTTCTGTTAAATGAATCTTTTCACAATCTATACTAACCAACCTGGAGGAAATGTTTAGAAAAATACATTTTACTGTGTTTTACAGATATACTGTACCGTAGATATTGTGTGGTACTCAAAAGGGGTGTGCCAAGAAATCTGTGATTTCCTCGGAATCTACTGCTTCAACATCACTAGTAAACCGGAGAAGGTTCGGCCAACAACAAGAGCGAGCGCCAAAGCCAACAAGTGATTACCCCTCATAGCTTCGACTGTCTCACTCCAATGGCTGTGGGTCAGGAGCTCAATATTCCAAAGACATCAATCTTTTACTAACATCAGGCAAACCATGGTTTTGTGCCATTTAAGATAATATTTATTTTCATATATATTTGTACGTATTATATGTAATCTTATCAAAGAAGTGCTGTGTTCATATTGTCAGCATATTTAAAACATCTATTGAATGTGGTGTTTAAAAGTTTTTATTGACCGAAATTGTGATTTTTTTTTTAGTAATTCTTAGTGTTGTATTTAAAGTAAATGTTCATGCATGTTTTGTAGTCAACGATTAGTGACTTAAACAGTTATTCCCCGATATATTCTATGATGAAATGTATAAAAACACAAAAATTGATATGTCAAATGTGCTGAACCTGTGACATACTCTCGGAAAGACATTTCTGATTTACATTTGGCATTAAAAATATCATAAGTCAACTTGCTTACTTTCTGAAAAATTTTGAAAGCAGGCTGAACAGAAATCTTGACATTTATTAAGAGAGCAGTTCAAATTTTAATACATGTACCAACATTTTAATTTCTGATACAAAAAAATTAATATCCCCTAAAAAATGCATTTATAAAAAAAATCAAGAAAAAGTTTTAATTTAGATTGAAGTATTATAAATGATTAAAATTACTTACAGGTACAACAACAATGTTTTATCTGGATATTAATGTTAATGTCAATTTTTAACATTTGTTTTACATGAATTTAAAGCAGAGTAAACAAAACTAAAATAATGATTAAGCTTGGGTCAACAAATCTGTGTAGGAATACCGCACTTATTATATAATAATATTCACAGCATCTCAAGGACAGTAAGTTGCTTATCCTTGTAAGTTTGAATTGGAGATAAATATCTTGAAATTTGTCAGTAAATTAGGTTGATTGAAAGCGCATTGTTCTGTAAAGGTTTTAAATATTTCCATGATGTGTAAAAAAAAACCCCAAAAAAACATTGTGTTGAATGTAAAAGTATTTTGAGGGTGTGAGATTTCACCGTCTTTATGCAACTACAGGAATGATATTGTCTGTTGGTATATTTTCCATACCGGGAACATTCAGTAAATACAATTCTACACATTAGCCAGGGTGCTAATGAAGTCGGTTTTAAATATGACACAGCGTATGTACAATTTAGTGTCAGTGTCAAGTATTTACACTAATACATATCTTGTGCAGAAGCTTGCATGCTGATATATATTACACAGTAATCTGTTCCCAGACTGCAGTTCCCTCAGACATATTTGTGACACTCCATAATAACTCACTCTGGAAAGGATTTGCAATATTCTTGTATGTGGAGGCAACCATTGAATTCATGTTAAGTATATAACCTTTTCACCACAATGGACTCATCCAAATAATGTATGGTAGAGTCTACTAAAGTTACCTAGGGGTGAAAGGGTTAAAACAACAATGTTAACATAGAAATAAATTAATAGAAATAAAAGAGAATAATGATACTCGCATTCATATTCATATTTGCATAATATGTTGGAGTGTGTGTGAAATATTACTGAATGCCCATGGTATACAGAAAAAATGAAGTTAGGAAGGACTAAAATAATCAGAAATGAAGATCAGTTATCAAATTCCACTTAGTTATAAACTGTCCTAGGTAGCTGGACTGATTTTATTTCCAGAGTGAAAAAATATCTTTTTTGAAATCCAATATGGCCACCATACCTCCGATGAAGTATTTGTTCTGCCCTCTTTTTTCACAGCTGATTCGCATTACTTGACAGGTGCTTGCTTAGTTTTGTAAATGTTTAGATGAACTTCAACAATGAACAATTTAAAAGCCACATATGTCTTACCAGGTGTACAGTTACATTGGTATCTGTCGAGCCAAAACAGTTCTTCAGCCAGAACCTCTGTAAATATTGCCCCTATTACATAGAGCTGGTATTTTAAGGGTTTTCCCCCCCATTTTTTGTGTGTGTTTAAATCTATGTGAACTTTAGATATTCATATTCATATTCATATTGTACCAAAAACAGGACACAAGAACTAATTGTATGAATTTTTATTTTGTTTAAATGCGGCGCTGATTTCAACCTTTGCTACTTCAATACGATGTAGGTAGGTCATGTTAGCCCTCCTAGCACAAAGATCGTAAATATTGTCACACCTAGGGGTCAGATTTAATGTGGGTTAAATTGTAATTGTGCACTGAGCCACAAAACTTTCTTCAGGCTGAGAAATGTCACAGCTTTGATATTTCATCTTTAATAAACTCTATGGGTGTAGAATCCGGCCCCTGGGTTCATAAATACAGCCACACCCAAGGGGTCAAAGTTAAATATAGGCAATGATTGGTATCTGCCACCAAGCTACCAAAATCAGACCTAGAACAACTTTGAAGTTCAGCCTATAAATCTTTCCCCTAAGATTCTTATGGTGCACTGAAATACAACTTCAGAACAAAGACTCCTGCTGTGTACAGTAATGAAAGTTAGCCCACTTTGATGTTTGACCTTGACCCCTTTTTTAAGGTCACACATGTGAAATGAAAAACAGGTGAGCGATACAGGCCCATTCAATTCAGACTCATTTTTTTTTCTTCTTTATTGATCAAAGTAAATTAGGAATGTGAACATTAATATTTATAATTCACTTTAAATCAAATAACAGTATTTTATTTCACTGCCAAATAATTCTCAGTCCATTGATGTAATAACCTAACAAGTGTTAAATTAACATGATTTTCTGTCAAAGCAGATTATTTTATTCCACCAGCAACTCAATTAATAATAATTATGTACTTTTGAAAAATCTACTCGGTTATATATGCTGTCTAAATTTTTGGTAGTATATTATCAGCAAGTAGTGCTAATTTTGAAAATTTTATCTTTCTTAAAATGTTTCGACCCTGTTAGAGTCGGTGTTGTATATCTAAGGGGAGATAATCTGGTAGTGTTTCATAACATTTCATGATTTTGGCTGGTTCAAATGACTGTTGCTGTGCTTATAAACATCACCTATTGTAAAAAAAAAAAAAAAAAGGAAATGCATTATTAATGAGTTAAAAAAACATTCTAGTCTACTGTATGTTGATGTTTCATTGACATGTAAAATGTATTAAAATATTTATTTTTTCTTCAATGTTCATCGTATGCCAGATTCAAGATTTGATCATGAATAAGCTGTTCTTTGGTTTCTAATTGAATTATTTATTAAGCTTGGTCCCCACTCATTGTTAAAATTCTATCCTGGTGTTTTTTCTGGGTGCTAAAATTTTTGAATGGAATGTGTCTATTTGAGTGAACTTTGATACGTCCATGACTGTTTTCAGTATTTATGTATGACACTTAATAATTTGATGATAAACTCAGTCATGAGTCGATTTATGAACTTACAATGGAACAAGATGGGCAGTTACAGCTTACAAATTGCACCCAACAAATATTCTTTACTCTACAAGTGATTCCAGAAATTAAGAAAAAGTTTTGGATACAAATTCACACACTGCAGTACATTGTACTGTAAAAGCATATTATTTTGTGTGGGGATTTAATTTCGTTTTTTTTATAGTTTTTATTTCGTGGTTTTATAAAAACCACGAAATATAGTCCCAACAAAATTTTAAAAACACGAAATATAAACTTTGGGTGATTGTAACCATTTAAGAGGGACATGTTTCTTGTCTGCTATCGTAAGAACTACTGACAAGATACATGTACGTCTGTGTGAGTCAACAAATTATACATTCATTTTTGTGTACGTTGCTCTTTGTATGTACGCTATAGATCGTGACGGATTTGACCGATACCCATCGAGTAAGTAAATCTCACCCAATCTTAAATACCTGTACTATATTTACCTGCACTGTGTCGTCACGCCTGTCAGTTGAACTTCTTACTTACCAGAAAAAAATACAAGGTTTTTACAATATTGATTCCATGAAATATAATCCCAACGAATTTGACCCCATACAAATACAACAATATCTAACCCCAACAAAAATATATGCTTTTACGGTATACCTAATAACAATCGTATACATGTACCAAGTATACAGTACTTATCCCAGCTCACCTGATTCACATTTTATGGATCAAACTTTAACTGATCCGTTTAATTATATACCATTGTTGATCCCAGTGTGTAGAAGTTTATGTAGTTCTTTTTCTTGTGTGTTTTACTCTCCTAGTTAACAGTCTGTCCGATTGCCTTTAGAATCATATTTCATCTTTACATGTGGCATTTATGAGAGAAGTAAATGTGGCATTTATGAGAAAAAGTTAATGAGTCATTCCATGTGTGATTAGAAATTGATGATGATGTGTGACCTTTGAACTGTAAACCTGTCGAACTAAACTCTTGTTTCTGTGGTGGAGGAACGCAGGAGCAGAAAAACTTAGTGCATAAAAGTGAGATGATTTATTGATTGTGAGACTTTTTTTAGGAACATCCCAGTCACATATTGTATGAGTCCTATGTTTGTATTAACCACATCATATATATATACTGTAGCAGAAATTTCTTGTTGAGAATTTTGTCATAATAATCTTGGTTCTCAACTCATTCTTCCCTGAAATTTCGAAACGAACTATTCCAACATTTGAATTGGAAGAGTTCAAATGTGTCTTCAGGGGTGAGTGAGTTAATGCACTTGGATGAAAAAAACACAAGGAATATTTATCTAAGGCAAAATGTTGTATTGATCCAAAACATTGAGCGAATAAAGCTGTAGGAATCGTTGGGAATCTGATGATGTTTTTGTTAAGGCTTTTGTTGACATTTAAAGACAATAGATAAGACATGTACAATTATGTATAAATCTTCTTTATTCAGAAATAGACACAAATGTCTATGTGAAATACATTACATATATACACAAGGATATATGTAGTGGTACAATGCATCAAATTTACATAAATATATAATAAAGTAAAACAGTGACTTTCCATACTTAAAAGCAGGTTTCACGACATCAGGGCGGACGTTACTCCTGATTAAATAAGTTATTATTCCTGACTTCATTCGCTTTAAAAATGAAAGCGGCAATATTTTTCAATGTACTCTTGCTCATAGACGATATTAATTTGAGGAACTTTGGTCTATTTGGATATGTATATATTTAAACTGTTATGAGTGTACCTAACAATTAAAGTCAATGAAGAGAATGGGGTTTCTCTAGCAGTGTTGTAGAAGACAGGTGGTCTTTCAATACAGGTGGTTGTATTAGACAGGTCTGAAGTGTCCTCATTACCCGTTATATTAGCACTGTAGAAGTAGAAACCTAGTTAAAACTGATTTTCCAAACAAACGATTTTTAGAATACTTGTTATTGTACTTGTTTTTTGTATTATACACAGTGTATATATGCTATGAGTGCTGAAAAGTTAAGAATAATTTTAGGGGAAGGGGGCACTTACCAGGTGTAACCTATTTATTAGCCCTGATGAATCCAAACATTTGTGTTTGGTTATTTATGTATAAATGCTATTTTTTTGTGACATGCATGCCCTGTACAAGAAACTAGTACAACAACTTTTATGAATTGTTAAAAAAAAGATTAAATAAACAAAACAGAATCTACAACAGTGTTCTGACTCTCATAATGCTACGGGGCCAGACTGACTCAAACCCAGGACCTCATAACGCTGGTCCGTCTCGGCCTCCTGGTCAGCAGTAGTACCTGGGCCTAGTTGTACTACAGTTATATTAGAAAACAAATTAAGGGAAGGTTACTTTATGTGCAAAAAACTAGTGGAATATTCTAGTTATTTGCCTTCAGTATGCAATGACAGGGATTCTTAATGCTAATGAACTTAATGAGGTCAAGGGAGATTACTCTATCAGAAATCAAAGGCAATTTTGGCTGGTAAAAAGCACTATATTCATTCTATTGCATATTTCTTACAATCAATATTCATGGCGAATAAGACATATATATTCTATTTTATCTAGGTTATTTATCATTATAAAGAAGATATTATAATGAATACATGTAAACATCCAATCGGTGAACACTACTGCAGTGCTATAGGAACTTTTTATGTAGTCGAGAGAGATGGTTGACAAAGAATATTTTACCAGGGTAAAGTAGGGAGAATCACTTCGGACAACAGTTACAGGGTTCAGCAGTGCAGATCACTAGTTCATAAGTATTAGCAATAAGAAAATGGTAAAGTCTACTCAATTAGCAAGGTTGGTGTGAACTAGCTTTGCATAATATAATACTGTTGTAATGATATTTTACCTCTTACACTTGATTGCACTCGCTCTAAAATCAGGTGTTTGAATTTCATCGACATGCATCTTAACTCATTCACCACTGAAGACACATTTGAACTCTTCCAATTCAAAGGTTAGAATAGTTCATTATGAAATTTCAGGGGTGAATGAGTTAACAAGTGCATGCTGAATGACATTGAATGTAAACACAATGGTGAATGGTTGTTTTAGGTTTTATTTGTTGTATGGTACATGTGTATTTCATTTGTATTAATGGAAACATTTTTACTGTTCAGTGTTTTAAAAATGTAAGTTTTTTTAATTCACATTGCGAGGGGTTAACTACTGTATAGAGTCCTGCTCAAGTTCTTTTCTTTGTCATTTATGTTCGTGCTCATGGGTAAAATTCTTTAATTAATTCAGACACAAAGTATGAAATTTTACTATGTTAGCTTTAACGATTTGTTTTAATCTGAAATAAATGAAATTTTATTTTCATCAAAATTAAGTTATACATACAAATACATGTACTCATTATAATAGAATTAAGTTACTTATATTATAATAGATTAGAATTAAGTTACTTATATTACAATAGAATGAAGTTACTTATATTACAATAGAATTAAGTGACTTATATTACAACAGAATTAAGTTACTTATATTACAATAGAATTAAGTTACTTATATTACAATAGAATTAAGTGACTTATATTATAATAGAATTAAGTTACTTATATTGTAATAGAATTAAGTGACTTATATTATAATAGAATTAAGTGACTTATATTATAATAGAATTAAGTTACTTATATTACAATAGAATTAAGTTACTTATATTACGATAGAAATATACAAGAAGCACACCAGAGTACAATGTATACACAGATATACTGAAGTTAACTTTCAGTCAAAACGTCCAATTGTTTGCTTTGTTTTTATTTAACTATACGCCATAAACAGTGTCGAAAGCATTTATCTTTTACAAAGGAACGAGTACAGTGTTTTCTTATCCATAATCTGCTAGCCTTTCCCATTTTGTTACATATGTCTGGTGTTATACATGTATATATCTACAATATATATAGCCCGGTGTATTTAAGCTACAGTCATTTTTTGTAGTACACTGTATTTCACTTGGCATAGGAAGTGTACTGGTCCTCGTGTCATACAGTGGCACTTGATATTTATTGCATGATCATGAATTAAAGATTTTTTCTTGACATTAGTTCTGTTGCAGTTTATTAATTACACATGATAAAAAGTGGCATGCGTAATGATGATAAAAAGAATGGACAGGGAGTGGACATGTGTTCTCAGTACTGTTATTGTGATGTAAAACTAATTAATGGCTCTCCGATACATATAGTGAGTTTAAGGCTAAATGTGTATAAATCTAGGAGCAAATTTAATAATGCTCAGGTCTCTGCATAGGACTTGTTTAGGTATTTATATAGGCATGTCCGGTCCATTAGACTTGTAATACTGTCAGTAAATACATTTTATGTTACAATAAAATATGATTGCCAAGCCATGTTTTTGTTTACATATTAATCCTTCCTGTAGGTGGAAAAGGACTTTCAAGTGATGATATTATTAACTCATTCATCCATGAAGACACATTTGAACTCTTTCAGTTCAAAGGCTGGAATAGTTCATTATGAAATTTTAGGGGTGAATGAGTTAAATGAAGGTTTGGGGTATATATGTTATCTAGGTTTCTACATGCTGTGCTGTATATTAAATACAAACTTGTTTGTAAATCTGATTTACATCAATATGATATGAGATTGATGTAGAAGTTTCAGTGTTGTAAATCGCCCATGAAGTATTTGCTTTTCTTTGAACAAGTAATCTGATTTTTTAGCTTTGCTTAGAAAAAAGCACAAGAAAAGTACAGAAGTTCTGTTTTTTCTTTAATTTAATAAAAATAACATGTAATTCGAGATATTTTGTTCATATGTACAATTATATCTATTATTGTTTCTTTGAAGTACACAGTACTAAATATATTGAATAGTTACATCTTTGCTTTAAGTCAGTTATGTTTATAACCTCGGTAAATATTTAAAAATATAATAGCTAATCTAGTTGACTAAACACCGCACTTTGAAGTCAGTTTTATTATTGAATGAACAATGGTGTACATGAACCTAAAATCATATGCAAATGTACTGAATATTGTTTGGTAAAAATCCTGATCACAGTTAAATCATAGGCAACAATGTGTTTTTCTATTGAAGTTCATTTGATCAGGACTCCTGTGATTACTATTTTAATTGCAGCCAATTTTTATTTGGTTTTAGTAAATCTGACATATGTTTTAATATATATGGGTGAATGTGGAAATAAATTGGACAAGTTGTTGACAGTAAAAATCAGGTTTTATTGTCCTTTTTTCAATATTAATATATGTTCTTTGTCAACTTACTCGGAGAATAAAGGATGTTAGCCCGAGTTTCCTCTGCCCCCGAGTTTTGACATCCTAATTTCTCAAAATGTCTAAGGCCGTTTTCGTTTATCGCGGTCCAAACGGTTGGACCAGAGTTATTCGTTTATGAAATAAGATTGGACCCAGTAATCTGATGCTGCTTTCAAATGAGCCTTGACAAAGCCTTGCAAGGCCTGCATAAACATTTGCAGGTCTACCGATATTTATACCCAAAAATGTTACATTTAAAAACGGATGTAACCGGTTGTTCCGCATAAATGAACAGGCCCTAGGTCTGGTGTCATACAGGGCGAGAGGAAACTTCGGCTAAAAGAATGTGTGCATGCATTAAACATAACTGTGTCAAATTTAAGTCAACTTACTAACTCCAGCTCAAGGAAAATCTCATTGGCAGAGTATCAGTCAGGAATTAAGTCTGTAGGCCAAGGTTGCTGGTTCAATCCTCAGCAGAAGTACCTATCATTTGCTTTACTCCATACTGTTACACTAATTAGATAAATTTAGGTAGAGAAATCAAATCAAATAATATTTATTTAGAGTCGGACAATTTGTAACATATAACATTAGCTCTAAAGTGCTTTTTACCGACTAGACATGGATATCACAATATTATAGTAAGGTATGTAAAATGTTAAACAACTACATCTATATTCTAAAATCTACACAACACATTGCAAACTTGAAAGACTTAATTCATACCACAGAAAGAGACACCACAGTACTATGACATGACATATAAAGCTAGAAATTCATGCCAACACATCAATTATAATCAACATGCTAAATAAGAGACAACTGAAAACCATAAGAAAGCACTTAAAGATAAATAAGGATAATGTAAAAGCAAATTAAGGCAGTGTCCAATAAGCACTAAGGCAGTGTCCAATAAGCACTAACCTGGAAATAAACATAAAAAGCTGCAGAGTAATTTTAACACAGATCAAGAACAAGCACTGCATTTGCAAGACTCCCCTTCCCAACTGGAATTTGTGATTTGAATTGATTAAAAGAAATTTGTCTAAATGAAAAACAAAAAGGTACCAGATACAAGAATTTAAACTACAGGGTAGTACAAGGAATAAAGTGAAAAAAACCGTGAAAAAAACCGTAATAAATGGCTTGTATTTTGACAAAACTTTAATATTAAGCCAATTCACTACTTGACATCAATATAAAATATTTTACATCTGTATAAAATATTTTTCAAAAATGTAAAGTTCATATGCTAAACTATATATTTTTCAGAAGGATTCAGCACAAACCATTTATTACCAGCTGTACATTGCCAGATATTAAGCTGCAGTACCGGGAAGCAAATACATAAGACAGACGTTAAATATATAGATGGAATTATATTCGTAGTATTATACGTTATATATATGTACCTGTGGTTCAAATCGCATCGACAAAACGAAAGTAAAAGGGTTGCGTCCCTTGGAAATATGACACTATTCATAGACGTCGCTGATTAAGTACTTCCTTTTTGGGAACATGTCTAAGCCGAACTGTTGACATTTTCGAGATTTAGGGTAAGTTTTTAAATTTCTCTAACTAGTGAACGTCGAAATCAAAGATAACATTTGAGAACAAAACAACCATGGATTAGACTGTTATGTTGAGCTGTTTAAAAAACGAAATCAGTTTTAACCACTATGTTTACAAAATATCACTCATTTAGTCATGCCAACGCGACAGGTGATCGGATGACACCAAAGGATCAGGACACGCCCATCTACAGTTAATTAAGTAGATAAGACACATGGCAAAAATATAAGCTATGTACTGACTGACAAGAACTGATGTTATATATAAGAACTCGCTCACAGCAAAAGAACATATAATTCTGTCCGTAAGTAATTAGCCAGAGTTTCCTCTGGCCCTGACACCAGACAAATATATAGCTATCTGTCAAAATGTCTTAAGTCTGGTGTCAGGGCCAGAGAAAACTCAGGCTAGTAAGTAACAAAGGTCAAATTAACCACGAAATTTAAATACAGACAATGTTTAATATTATTTACTTACAAAGAGCATTTTTGGTTCCTATGGCTAAAATAGCAATACAGTACATTTATCTTTATGATATATATACATAAGGGAAGATGGATGTATCACAAGGATGCTGGACAAACTCACAACAGAGGGTCACATTTATGTACAAGGTGGTTGAGGGGTTGATACCAGCTATACCTCCAGCTGAACATCTAACAAAAAACAGACCGAAAAGGAATATCAAGGCCAGAAACTTCTCGGACTATATATCAAATAATGTGGTGGAAGCATCAGTTATAAATAACACAAAATCTTATACAGTACCAAAGTACAACTGTGATCAATACAACAACTCATTCTTCGTACGTACAGTTATAGAGTGGAACCACCTGGAAGATGACGTAATATGTGCCCCTTATTTGGAGGCCTTTAAGAGTTCTATAACACACCAGCTGGATGAGGATTCAAACTAGGGACCTCTAAACTCTAGACAGATGCTCCTACCAATTGAGCTACCTCTGAGCTTGAGGAAACTCTGGCTAATCCTTCTTTCCACGATCAATATCTGAGTGGAATAAGATCCCACCAGATATCATATCCTCCTGTTCTACTACTGAATCTTTTAAATCTGCTCTCCTGTCACTGTACCCTCAAAATTAAATCTATATACATGTATATATCATTTTGGCTTTCTCTGAATCGACTAAATCTCTTTCTCCCTCATGACATTATCTTCAACTTGTTGAAGTTGGTCATTACCATTTAGAAGTACCTGATAATAATAATATACAACATTTATATAGCACCCTATGTAATTTGTAAAATTACTCTAAAGCGTTTTATAACATATGGATAATAGTAATGATTATAATTATGAAAACAAAAATCAAAGGCTTACAATCACTTTTATACATTTAAGCAAGCAATGTGCAAATAATTGAACAAATAAAAGGGTGGTATTTATATGACGTCTTTGCAAATATTCTAAAATGCAGACGTGAAGAGGTGAGTTTTGATATCCCTCTTAAACTTGGCTAGAGTATTTGACTTTCTAATAGTAGATGGTAAGCTATTCCACAACGTAGCCGAAACCCTCCCAAAGCATATGTTTCCGTAGGTCACAGTACAAGATTTTGGGACACGCAACAAAGATTCTGACTCCGACCGCAGTGATCGTGACGGCTGATACAGGGTAACAAGCTCCTGGTCACTGGTGATTGACCCAGTCCAGTTCAGCTATAAAGTTATAAAAAGTGAAATCTTAGACATGTGCACTGTATCCACTTTTCGAGATTCTTTTTGGTTTAATGCAAGTCTTATAATTTCACCCCAAATAATGGGTTTGAGGCTTTTGACGAGTTAAAAAGTTGAAGTTCTGTGTACGAAATATTCAACTGTCTTTCTCCACAGTTATCTGCAGTTCACATCTTCGTACATTGGTGCCCCTTCAGATTAACAAATGAATAGATGATAAGTGAGCATTTATTTGTGTGTGTTTGTTCTTGCGTGCAGCTGATGATTACTATAATTAGGGATACATGAATACTTCATGGCAGTTATAGATTACACTTGCAACTTAAACTTTTCCTAATCATTTGACAATAATTATTTGACAGGGCTATACAATATGGCTAGCCTAATGGCCGGGGTTAGTAGATTTTCTTGTCAGGTCTACCATTGAAAATTTCCAATATGTACTATTGAAAATATGTCAAGCAAGTATAGATGTTTTTTCAAAATCTGCCTAATCAGGGGGGTAGCTAGTACTCTTATAGTAAAAAGAAATATGTGTGTTTCGGGTATCACGACCGACCCTAGATATTTCATCACTTAACTTGTATCTAAGATAAATTACATAAATTCACAGCCACTCATTAAAATTTACTTTCTTCCTGTCCTGGGACTCTGACCTTATTCTTGACAAATTAATAGCCATTGTAATGTGTGGAAATGCATTGTAAAATTTGAAATAAAGCATAAAATTAATTCACGAAAAATAAAAAAAAATACATTATAATAAAAGTATTTGCCTACCAACATACCCTATTTTTTAAAGGCATGTTACAAGGTTACAAGTGAAACAGTTTGTTTTTTTGCCTAAGTATGAAAGAGTGCACCAATGAAGATTTGTAAAGTACATTATCAGATTTTTGAGAGGATCACCTGATGTGACACTGACCCATATTAACAAGGATCGGTATATACTATCTGTGTTGATATCAAGCTGTGCTGATATCACGCTGTGCCCATACCTTTATCAGGATGGTATTATGTGTGAAAAGGTTATATTTTTAAATGAGGCTACAGGTATGTGGCTACTTAGAGTAAAAGATTATCAAGGTAACAGTGAGTGAATTGTTATAGATGGAGTACATCAGGAGTTCATGGTTAGATAAGTGATTTTAATGTACTTCTCTCCAGGGCCAAAGTCTCTGTACATGAACAGTTGCGCTTTCAATCACAATGATTGGTTTATCCTTGTACTTACAAACATTTGGACACAATGTCATTCAAAGCTCAGGGTCAATATAAAGTACACAATCTAACAGTCTCACTAGCATATCATTCATTGGGTTCGTTATCTCACATGTATAGTTATATAAATCAGTCGTCCTCATTGTTCAGATTTAACCAGGTATATCATGGTAATTGTACACCTTTCTAAATAGACCTTTGTTACAATTCTTCAAAATTTCAAAGGTTACCTATGCATGTATTGCCTATGTCCTCAATATACATATCTAATGAACTGTATCCTCAGATTTTCTGCTGACAGCATTAAAGGCTAATAATTAGCTATATTTGATATTGGTTTCATTAATAAAAATCTGACCAATTTCAAGGCTGACCTATAGACGGTAGTCACTGTATGACATTCACTTCTCATTTCTGTTGAAAGATACACTTGCTTGCTTGATTGATTGATTGATGGATTGATTACTTGATTAATTGATTGATTGATTGATTAATTGATTGCTTGATTAATTGATTGATTGATTAATCATGCTTATGTCCTTGTCCAAGTTATAACAACGTCTATTGCAGAAAAATCAAATGAAACAAATACATTGTAGATATATTTAAAAATGGGAAATCTATATATCTTTTCTATGATTTATTATCTCATTCACCCCTGAAGACACATTTGAAATCTTCCAATTCAAAGGTTGGAATAGTCCATTGTGAAATTTCAGGGGTGAATGGGTTAAGGGAACAACCATATAAGTTATAAGGAACAAAACTCTGGTGTAAAGATGATTCAATATTTGTTTTACTTTACTTGAGGAAATTGGTATTATTTAAATTATATTTTTTGTTCACTTCTAGCATTAACTGTCAACATGGCAGCTGTTCCCTCGATCCCAGAGTATTACCAGGACAAGTGTGTCTTCATCACGGGGGCCACAGGTTTTATGGGCAAAGCCCTACTGGAAAAACTGCTGAGGTCATGTCCGGACATCCGGCGGGTCTACATCCTCATCAGACCCAAAAAGGGCAAGGAAGTCAGCCAGAGACTTGAGGAGCTACTCAACTCTAAAGTGAGTATAGCAAAGGGAGTTGATGTGATATTTAACCCCCAGAGTGAGTAGAGTAAGTGAGATTGAGGCGATACTCCAACTCAACTCAAAAATGAGTGTGGCAATTGTATAGGGTTATGGCACTGGGTTATTCACTGTAGAGTACTTAAGTACATGTAGTACTCATGTGAACTAGGGCCAAACAAAAATATGTGTGTTTCAGGAGTCCCGACCTACCCTAGGTTTGACTGCTGACCCTAGATATTTTATCACCAACTTGTATCTAAGATTAATCTATTAGCCAGGCAAAGTTCACAGCTACTCCTCCTAAAATGTACTTTCGTCTTGTTCTGGCCATGGGAGTCTTACCCCATTCTTGACAAATTAATAGCCAATGTCATGTGTGGAAATACATTGTAAAATTTGATCAAAAGCATAATATTAATTAACGAAAAATTTGAATTAAAATGAAATGATTTGCCTACCCTATTTTTTTGGGCATGTTACCTGAAACACATACCCAGCATATAAGTTTTTTTAGCCTATTAGTGAAGTACATGTACATTGTATTACCTAAATACTGCAGTGTAAACCACCCAGTGACACATGCCATTGTAAAAAGTTGTGTACATATGTGCTGCTCAATTATACCTTTGCACCCTAATAGGTAACAGTATTTCAAGGTCCATTATCATTCAGTAAAACATTTGTCAAACAAAATTTGAAATTATAAAGGGGTTTGACATTATAACTTACACTACCTCAAGTTCAGGTAATTGGCATATCTGTGACTATAAAATTGGTTAGGCCAGTCAAAAAAATATATGTGTTTCCTATAATATATTGGAAAAAATTAGGTTAGGTACATGTAGGTAGGTAACAAGTTTTGTTTTTTAAAATAATTTTATGTGGTTTATATGGGAGAGTGGTCTTGACTTTAACAGTGCTTCTTTGAATATTGCCTTAAAAAGTTTAGGGTAGGCACTAAAAATTCAGGTAGGTAGGGTTACCGAAAACACCATTTTTTTTGCTTCTGTTCGGCCTTTTTATGCATTTCTTTTCATTCTATTTTATGCATGACATACCATTTTCACAGTTTTCCTTTGTTTCCTCAGATTTTCGACAATTTAGTTAAGGTACAGCCCAATTACAGGGACAAAGTGTACCCAGTGACCGGTGACATTCTCCATGACAACCTAGGAGTGTGTGAAACAGATGAGAAGTGCCTCATTAGAGATGTAACTGTTGTATTTCATTCCGCAGCCACCGTCAAGTTTGATGAACTGATGAAGTAAGTCTAGCTTTTGTTCAACAATTCAATATTTGTGCACTTAAGTGTAAAAACGATATCTTACACTTGTCAATTTTTACCACTTGCACATGTATACATACACAATATGTATTTGGGGTCAGAACATTCAGTTTTCTTAGATACGTTAGAGCTCATAGTTCGTGGCTTGCTACGCTATACCCCCAAAACCAACAACTGTAAGCCACGTCATTGAAGTAACATACAGTAGATCCTCATGGCTGAGATAGAATACTTTATGGTACATGTATATAACAAGTTCACACCTAAACTATTATCTTTCTGGAGCAGTAGATTTCGACACATGCTATAGATGTATATTTTTGGGATGATCGACTTCCATGTTTAATTGGTGTTTTGAAGAATTTTCCTGTTTTGTGTATTAAATTGTTTTTTTCTGCTTTCTTTCAGACTTTCTGTAGAAATGAATGTCGTAGGAGTTAGTAGAGTGATATCTTTCTGTAAAAAACTCAAAAACATCCAGGTAAGAACCAAAATTTACCGTAACAAAACCTCGAGGTCGTGACCTTGTTTACATAACGCGTCAAGATGTGACACCAGAACGCGGGGGCATTTATATAAACCATTATTCTTATCATCATTTACTTGTGATTTTTTGTGACAGTGGCCAAAATAAAGTTATATTAAGTAAAATGGCCATCAGAAGAAGTACAAATAAAAGAATTGAGTTTCATAGATTATAAATCAGAAAAAACAGTGCGTCAAGAAAACATGATAATAACTGAAAAGTGACATTGTGTTCTTTTAATTGGAAATAATTGTTTTTTGAATATGAGGGAATCCAGCTGAAGTGAAACCATACGTTTTTAGCTCACCTGGACCGAAGGAAAAATAAGTTATTGGTATGTCTTTCAGGCCTTACTCCATGTGTCTACCGCTTATGCCAACTGTAACCAGGAGAAGAATGTTGAAGAAAAGATATACGAACCACCTTTACATCCCAACAAGATTATGGATGCTGTCGAGTAAGTCTTTATGTTGTCGTTAACTCACAGTGCGTGTAACATCCTAGGGGCACTGATGAGTCGGTCCTCACGGAGAATTGACTTGAATATTGTCGTTAACTCACAGTGCGTGTAACATCCTAGGGGCACTGATAAGTCGGCCCTCACGGATAATTGACTCGAATATTGTCGTTAACTCACAGTACCTGTCGCATCCTGAATTGGGGCACTGATGAGTCAGTCCTCGCAGAGAATGGACTTGAATATTGTCGTTAACTCACAGAGCGTGTAACATCATAGGGGCACTGTTGAGTCAGTCCTCACGGATAATTGACTTGAATATTGTCGTTAACTCACAGTACGTTTCACATCCTTGGGGCACTGATGAGTAGTCCTCACAGAGAATTGACTCGAAGTTACATCCTGAGCACTGTCAAGTAAGTCCTCGTAGGGAAGGGAAAGAATCTTCCAAAACACTTAGGGTATGCCAGAGAAATGTGAACCCTCCGTTGGAGATTCTGTCTAACTCTCAGCTTGTAAAAAACCCTCAGGTTGAGATATCTCCATCGTATTACACTGTACAGTAGGGGAAGATTTTATTATTGGTTATATCATTGAATTGCTTTCATTTGAACAACTACTAAATTATACCCTAGGGACAGGATCACAGTTTTATGTTCCCCGTACAATCATTACCTTACTGCAATGTATTGTGATAGAATACACATCACAGCATTCTAAGTTGACTAAATTCACTGAGAAAACAATTGACAGTATACAAAAGTTAATGTTGTTCAAGCATGATTTTATGAAATATATTTCTGGCTAAATCTGAATGTGCAGGTACTAGTAATTATATGTTAATGATAATTTATAAAATAAGTGAATTTACAATTAAGTGCTGGACTCTTGGTTATAATAAATATAATAATTAACACACACTCACAGAGGTCTAGAAATAGGATTCCATTTATTGAAATCAGTTTCCAAAATTATAAATTTGGTAGAAATACTTTTTGAGTCATAAAACTAACAATGAAACAGTGTGATGCATCAGTGAATTGTTTCATCTTTCTATCCATTATCCTCCATTATCCTCCATTAATTATCTCCATCATCCTTCATTAATTATCTCCATTATCCTCCATTATTTATCTCCATTTTCCTCCATTAATTATCTCCATCATCCTCCATTAATTATCTCCATTACCCTCCATTAATTATCTCCATTAATTATCTCCATTATCCTCCATACACAGTTGGATGGACACAGATATACTGGATGCCTTGACCCCTAAGATGATTGGTGACCGGCCCAACACCTACACCTACACCAAGTCTATAGCAGAATACTTGGTCAAGGAGGAGTGCGCTAACATCCCCACCGCCATCTTCCGTCCGTCTATCGTTGGGGCCACCTGGGACGACCCTGTACCTGTAAGTATGATATTCTAGTTTATTTTTTGGGAAATTTGCTTTCCTCATTCAGTTGAATGTGGTAACTACTTATACTACATGTAAATAAGTCAGAAAAATATATCTTGAATAGTTAATTTTGTTTCCATGGTATTGCCATGTATTTTAACTTAGACATATCTCAGATTTGACTTGGTGTGCAAAGCTGGACTTCTCTATGTTGAATATTTAGTCTGTCTTAGCAAAATTACAAAAAAATAATTTTTGATCAATTTTGCAGAATTTGTATTATAAATGCCCATATAATCAGTTATGAAAGCATCTGCTGTTATTTTCTTACCTGTAGGGCTGGGTGGACAACTACAACGGTCCGACTGGGCTTCTAGCGGCAGTAAGTAACACAACTATTCTGAACTTCTTACATGGCTAGCGAGCAGGTGTAGATCAAATGTGATCATTAGGTTGCTTGTTTGTACTTACATGTATTAAAAAAGGTCAAATTAATTATTTTTAATCTTCTAATATTATATATCATTATAACTTGATCTACAAGTAATATAATCAGATAAGAAAAATATATTATAGATCCAATGAAATATTACAGGGTTTTATAGATGTATAGGATCTTGCATAAGTTTTCATTTCATATGAGATTTATGAAACGAGTCTTCAGAACTTTGAGCCTCTGTTGAGCTAATATAAAAAATTTGTGACGAGTTACATAGATTTCATATGTAAAAAATGAAAATGAGAGCAAGATTATCACATAATTAAGAATTGTGGCACTTTTTTCGTGTAAAATGACAATTTTTTATATGCAACCTTGAAACGTAAAAAAACGCCGTTTTGACTCGGGTGGGTAAGTCTGTGACATCATGTACTTGTCCTAGGCGTGACGTCACAATTGAAACTTACATCCAATCACAGGGCTGATAGGTCATATAACATGGGTTAATATATATATGGAAAGGAACATGGCATGGGTATATTCACTGGATAACACAGTAAATTTTGTGATAAATTTATATCTTAATTTAGATTTGGGTATTATTTGATAAAAGGTGACACTGGCTCACAGCAAAGTGGTACCAGCCTATAGTGAAGAAAACATCTGGTAGAAGAATTCTACAGCTTCAGAATCCCAGGACTAGAAATATATGACATTAAATTTACCTCTGCACTGTATCGTTCCTGTTGTGTTACAGATGGGATGTGGTTTACTGCGGATTATGAAGGGAGACCATCACGCAACTGCCGACATTATCCCTGTCGATTTTACCTCCAAGATGATGATAGCTACAGCCTGGTACACAGCTGTTCACAAGTAAGTCTCTATCAAGCTGCAGGGCTTTATCTAGGGAAAAAACCACTTCCCTTGTTCCAATTCTTGCTCAAAAATTCCAAACAAGATCGAGTAAAACGTGGATTCTGTATTTTTTGTTTTCTTTTTGGTCACATTTGTATTACTTCTCATTTCAGTTCATAGTCGGATGATCCGAAATAAAAATTACTTGATTTACATGGAGTGACATTGCAGTGCAAATATAAATATTATTAAATGAAATTTATATTGAAAACACTTTATTTTTTTAGACCAGAAAACATGAGTGTATACCATTGCACAACTGGACAGATTAACCGTTTCACATGGGGCGAAATGGGTATGTTGTTACTCCTAGCACTGCGTCTATGTATAGCCACCTGTAACACACCAGCAATATTTATGTAGTCTCCCCTTACACTATAACCATATAGCTACCCCTAAGACAACACCCATGTAGCTACCCTAACACAATACCCATGTAGCTACAATACCCATGTAGCTACCCTAACACAATACCCATGTAGCTACCCTAACGCAATCCCCATGTAGCAACCCTAACACAATACCCATGTAGATACCCTAACACAATACCCATGTAACTACATTAACGCAATACCCATGTAGCTACCATAACACAATACCCATGTAGCTACGACAACACAATACCCATGTAGCTAGCCTAACACAATACCCATGTAGCTTCCCTAACCCAATCCCCATGTAGCTACCACAACACAACACCCATTTAGCTACCCTAACACAATAACCATGTAGCTACCTTAACACAATCCCCATGTAGCTACCCCAACACAATACCCATGTAGCTACCTTAACACAATCCCCATGTAGCTACAATCCCCATGTAGCTACCCTAACGCAATATCCATGTAGCTACCCTAACACAATACCTATGTAACTGCATTAACGCAATACCCATGTAGCTGCCCTAACACAATACCCGTGTAACTACCCTAATACTACAACCATATAGCCACCCCTAAATACGACAACACCCATGTAGCTACCCTAATGCAATTCCCATGTAGCTACCCTAACACAAAACCCATGTAGCTACCCTTACACAATACCCACGTAGCTACCCTAACCCAATAACCATGTAGCTACCTTAACACAATCCCCATGTAGCTGCCCTAACCCAATTCCCATGTAACTGCATTAACGCAATACCCATGTAACTACCCTAACACAATACCCATGTAACTACACTAACGCAATACCCATGTAGCTACCACAACAGAATACCCATGTAGCTACCCTAACGCAATACCCATGTAGCTACCACAACACAATCCCCATGTAGCTACCACAACACAATACCAGAAAACATGAGTGTATACCATTGCACAACTGGACAGATTAACCGTTTCACATGGGGCGAAATGGGTATGTTGTTACTCCTAGCACTGCGTCTATGTATAGCCACCTGTAACACATCAGCAATATTTATGTAGTCTCCCCTTACACTATAACCACATAGCTACCCCTAAGACAACACCCATGTAGCTACCATAATGCAATACCCATGTAGCTACCCTAATACAACACCCATGTACTTACCCTAACACAATTCCCATGTAGCTACAATACCCATGTAGCTGCCCTAACACAATACCCATGTAGCAACCCTAACCCAATACCCATGTAGCTACCAAAACACAATACCCATGTAGCTACCACAACAGAATACCCATGTAGCTACCCTAACACCATACCCATGTAGCTACCCTAACACGATACCCATGTAGCTACCCTAACAAAATACCCATGTAGCTACCCTAACGCAATACCCATGTAGCAACCCTAACCCAATACCCATGTAGCCACCCTAACACAATACCCATGTAGATACCCTAACACAATACCCATGTAACTGCACTAACGCAATACCCATGTAGCTACCACAACAGAATACCCATGTAGCTACCCTAACAAAATACCCATGTAGCTACCCTAACCCAATACCCATGTAGCTACCCAACCACAATACCCATGTAGCTACCCTAACCCAATACCCATGTAGCCACCCTAACACAATATCCATGTAGCTCCCCTTACACAATCCCCATGTAGCTACCCCAACACAATACCCATGTAGCTACGACAACACAATACCCATGTAGCTAGCCTAACACAATACCCATGTAGCTTCCCTAACCCAATCCCCATGTAGCTACCACAACACAAGACCCATGTAGCTACCCTAACACAATACCCATGTAGCTACCCTAACGCAATACCCATGTAGCAACCCTAACACAATACCCATGTAGCTACCCTAACACAATACCCATGTAGCTACCCTAACACAACACCCATGTAGCTACCCTAACACAATACCCATGTAGCTACCACAACACAATACTCATGTAGCTACCCTAACACAATACCCATGTAACTACCCTAACACAATACCCATGTAGCTACCCTAATACAACACCCATGTTCTTACCCTAACACAATACCCATGTAGCTACCCTAACACAATACCCATGTAGCTACCCTAACACAATATCCATGTAGCTACCCTAACACAATACCCACGTAGCTACCCTAACACAATACCCATGTAGCCACTGCTAATTATGCAGTGCAGTAATATTGACACTTGGCTATATCTATATTTCAGAGAAACTGTCATTCAGTTACTTGATGAAGAATCCTGTCAACACAGTGGCTCGGGTTCCCAACCCCAGATTTACAAAGAACGGGTAAGTGTGTAAAACCTTAAAAAGACCGCCCCTTCTGACATGACATCTTGGTCTTTCCTAGTTAATTAAAACAAATCTGAGAATATGCTTTGATTTCTTCAGAGTTATTTTAAATTTCTGTTTCATTTCTTTCATATTTATAGCTTAATTGTGGCATCTGTAAAGGTAAGTAAGGTATATTAAGATGCACAGTATTGTGTTTTAACCCTTTCACCACTGTAGACCATAATGGATTCATCCAGATCTATGATGTGGTAGAGTCTACTGAAGTTATAAAGGGGTGAAAGGGTTAAGATAAAAGAGTCTAAATTTCTCCCTGTCATTCTTACTCCTGTCCTTGTACTAATAACAGTGATATTCCTGTGCTGTGTTGACACTGTAAACAAAGACTTTCTTAGCCACACTATAGAACAGTAACACAAATATTGTTCATCCAACACATACTTGCTAAGTGGTTTTAACCCTTTCATCCCTATGCAAGTTTAGTAGACTCTCCCATGCATTTATCTGAATGAGTCCATTATGTGAAAGGGAAAATGGTCCTAATCTGATGCCGGTAGATTACACATGGTTTACTGGACTGTAGGACAGCCTCACAAGAAAAGTTTAATAGATCTATAAGTAATAACAGTGAAAATGACACTACATGTATCTCGAAAAACCTAAACTTCAAGTTGTATTTTGATATATTCATGATCAGTTGATTTCAAGATTTCTAACATCTGTAATTGGTCTGTTTGTGGTTTTATCGTTGTGTGCAGCAGAGCACTGTTTAATAAGCATATCGCTGGACACAAAACTGCACTTTTTAGCTTTATACTAGCTATTTATTGGAAAAAGTGGCATTAGATTTGACAAGAATTACGTCCCTTTAACCTGTCACCACTAACCAAGCTCTGAGTTTCTGATCAGCTTTAAAACCCTACTAACAGTGGCATAAGCATACATTTAAGTTTTTCATTTTTTTTTTTAATCATATATATATATATTAATTTCTTTTTTAATGATAAATATGGACCGGTTGTATCAATCATTAAAAAGGAAAGAATAAAACAAATCTGATAAAAATATTAAAAAATCTCCAAAGAATTATGTAGAATTCTAAAACAAAAACTAGTTAGTGAAGTACAAAACTCAATATCATTCATATAAAAAGTCAGGTTTTACATGTTAATAATCGTACTAAAAGGATTTCCCAGAATAAGAGAGTTTGCTAATAGGGCCCAGTAGAATTCTATTTTTTTTCAAGCCATAGGAGGGGAAACTCCCTCTCCCATACCCTCCCCCTCATCTGGCGCTACGCGCCTCGGACACTCGGCCCCCTGTAAGCATACACTCCGAAAATGATTAGCTACACCACTGACAAACAAGTATTCTACACCACTGACAAACAAGTATTCCTCTTTTCATTGAATGGTGAGAATCAGGGAATTAGCTAGGTTGTGACATGAAATCCAAACTTTGTTGTCAGACATTTCCGAATACTTTCGGTTAACATTTGGTCACCAAACAAGAATGGTTACCATAGATTACACCAACCTTGTTCATACAAAAATGGCCGTTCTACTTTTTGGTAAAATAGTCTGTCTAAATTGCTTTGTGAAACATAATTAACTCGTCAGGAGGATGAATTAGAACTTTCTATATATATGTTGGCTTGAATGTTAATATACAGTGCATCTTTGAGATACATGTAGTTTGAACAAAACTGTGTTATATGCTTTCATAAATGTGAAACAGATTCATTAGAAAAATTCTATAATAGTCAGCTTTCTGTGGAATTATAAGTATTTGGTCGGAGGACAAAAGCTATTTGACTTTGGTGGTGTTTTTCCTGTATTTTCACAAAGCACGCCTGAAACCTTCACCCTTTCGGTGCTAACCATTAAGACAAATGGTTGAATCAATTATAAGGTATTCTATATTACTGTAAATACTTTGTGTGATACTTGAAAGGAAATTTGAATTTCTTGCCATCATTTAACCACATTGACTAATGAAGGTATCATTGTTAATGTTAATGATATCATTCCTTTCATGAAAACAATCCCTTAAGAAAATCAATACTTTATAAAAACAACTGTTCATGACAATGAAGAGAATTTCATTCAAAGAATAGGAAAACTAAACTATAAAATCAATAACAAGGTAGATATCTCATTTGAAATTGATTGAATTGAAGAACTTTTTTCTTGTTATCAAAGACGTTTGCTTATTAATAATTTTGTGAAAAATGGCACTATTCCAGCTAAAAAAAGGGTTTCAGTATTTATCTTTACGGTAAAATAAAGGGATATCTTCTGTAATTCTGTATGATCATACGTAACATGTGTTTTGTTCCCCGCAGTATCTGGCACGATCTGAACGTAGTGTTTGATCACCTCATCCCAGCCTACCTAATGGACTTTTACATGTGGATCTTGGGCAAACGGCCAATGTAAGTAGCATTTATTAGAACCTGTTCATCTTATGTATGTTTCCCGGTTTACATATTTGTCTTAAGTTTGTTGTCGTCAGAAAACATCACTTGCTTTTGAACACTGTTATTGCAGACACTAATTTATAATGCTGACAATACTTGGATTCCAAATTGCGTTTGAAACTGCAATGTTTGCGACTGACTAAAGATTAAAATAAATAACTTTTCAAGATTTGATATGAATATTTTCAAAGACAGCATACCCTGGTAATAGCATATTATAGGGTAATTGAATATATATTCACTTTGTCTAATTTAATGTTTGTGAGATTCAGTAATATTTGTTCAACATTTACATATTTCACCGTTAAGACTATGGATCAGTTTTTAATTTGTGTGAATGAAACATTCTCAAACCACTGACAAAGACGCTGTTGATTGATTACAGCTTTGTTAAGATCCAGGAAAGATTGAGGAAGTCTGTAGGTAGCCTGGACTACTTCACAACCAAAGAGTGGAACTTCACCAATGCAGGACTCCATAAAATCCTACACGTCATGACGCCAGAGGACAAAAAGGTTAGTTTGTACTGTACAGGGTTGAGGGTGTGAGGATGGAGAGGGGGTCGGAGGTTTGAAAGAAGAATATATTAATCCAGAAATAGATAGGCCGAGGAAATGGTTTTCACTTGGTAATTATGTAGAGAATCTTATATTAATTAGTTTGAGAGGTTGAGTTCTTTAAAGGACAAAAAGGTTGGTTTGTACTGTACAGGGAAGAGAAGGTGGGGGTGGAGAGGGGGTCGGGGGTTTGGAAGAAGAATATTTTTATCCCGCAATAGTAATAGGCCATGCAGGAAAATGGTTTTGTTTTATTACGTATACATATGTATAGAGAATCTTAGTCAATAACTGCATAAGAGGTTAAGTTCTTTTAAGGATAGGATTATGTATTTTTAATTATTTCCTGTGAAAATGCATAAACGAGGGATATTAATGGTAAATCTGCTTCAAATCAATTTGTCATCTGTCTGTCTGTGAACTTCGGGCAACAGCTCTGAAACCATTTTGCATATCTCTATTTGGAACTTCTTATTTTCAATATTATTTCTGGGCCGTTACATAAAAAACATTTTATGTATCTCTACAGAACTTGGTATGAATATAAGACTAAGTTTTCTAATTGTGCCTCTTCCTTTTTGGAATTTTTTTTTTCAATAATTTTTGTTACCGTGGAAACAATTTGCCATAACTTACGAAAATCTAGTTTCCTGACAGGCGCAAACTGTGTCTGGTCGATATCTCGAGTAATTTTAAACGGATTAACTTCAAAAGGAAGGTTCATTGCCATGATAGCTCAGAAAGTTTGATAACCATGCACCATTGTCCAACCGTAATTTAATGGAGTTATGGCCCTTTATGTACAACCATGCAGACAACTGATTACTAAATACATGACAGCTGTATTATGTTCCGCTTTCGTATTACCCTTGTTCTTACATTAAGACATATCACTCTTACAGACTATAATTACATGAAAGAAACTGCATTCTTTTGAATTTCAAATATTTTCAGTCATTCAACTTTGACCCAAAGATAATAAACTGGGCAGAGTACATGGAGGCATACTGTCTGGGCACCAAGAAGTTTGTCATGAAGGAAGAACTAGATGAACTCCCAAAGGCTAGACGCACACTCAAAAGGTAGGTACTTCATCAGTGACTTTATTTTTATGCCCCCTCCATAAAATGGGGGGACATATAGTGTTGCCCATGTCCGTCCCGTCACGCCTGTCCCGTCCCGTCCCGTCCCGTCCCGTCCCGTCCCTTCCCGTCCAGTCTCATACATGAGCGGGGGTGTTTATGTCTTACAGACATTTTCTAGTTTTTTTCATTTCTCTGAATGATTATTCTACACAGTACTTTAAAGGGATTGAAATAGGTGTAATTGATTGGAGGGTATAATTGTTTGTAATTCACAATGTAAATGCTCTCTTTTTTAGCAGGTGTACATGTGTGTCAGATATATAGTGGGTCTGCTTCTCTTTTCTTTGATTCACATATCCGTGTACCAAGGGAGATTATCTCGTGTTCATGATAGCGGTCTGCCAGATTCATCGATCTTTTCATGAAAAAAAAAATGAAATTGCTTACACCTATGTATTCTGACCACCCCCCACTTTGGGCACTAAATTTCTCAAAAAAGATTGCGCAAATTACACGAGTTTTTACGATATTACTATAGGAGTTAGCATAAGCATAACTGTAATTTTACCATCATGGACACATGAATTAAAATAAACGCATCATAAATATCTGAAATCATTTCATTGAGTTTGTAACGTGACACCGCAATTTATATATTCTGTTGCTAGGTTACAGAGAATCAACATGGCCACCAATGTGGTGCTGATTATCGTCGTGTGGAGACTTCTCATCAACAGAGTTCCCATCGCCAAGTCTCTGTGGAACTTCCTCATCGGCTGGGCTATCAAGATCTTCAGACATCTACCAAAAACGATTAAGTCTTCTTAGAAGTTACAATCAGAGGTCAAATCTTACAAGGGTCAGGCAGTGAATACAAGGCAGTGGGGTACCTGCAGAAGTTTTGACATTAGCCGATGATCAAAATTCCATTAAACCTCGGTAGGGGTCACAAGGTCCGTAGAAGTCCTGTGATCAAAGACATTGAAAACCAATCTCAACAAAGGCCATGACGCCACTGGCCACCAGCAGAGATAAAAGATCCAGTGTAGTAGACGGACATCACTTGAGAAGCAGTTCTTCTTAGATATCACCTGTTATAAGGGTTTATTGAAGTCTGTATACTTGTGGTGAAACCAACTTGAAGTCAGTTTAAGTTACTCTTCTGAGTTGTAAGGTTGAAGGCTTTATTCTGAAGGAGTCTCCAAGCCCCCTCATCTACGTTCATAAAGAAAGTCTGACCAAATATTTCTAACCTGAAGAAACTTTTACAGTTAATTGTATTCATATACCTATGATTAAACCTAACTACGCCTACAAATACAGTTTGAGGAGTCCGTGACCAAGGATATGTATTTCACTACTTAATATATATAGAAATGTAAGTAAACAGGAGACAACAACAAGCTATGTGATTTATTATTGTAGGGTTCTCAATGTCCCAGTTTGTGTAGTTGTGTTGTGTAATAGAATCGTCGATAAAAATTGTCGTTGATGAAAAGCTTCATTTTACATATTACACCTCTATAAATGTTCCTATACTTATACATCGCTTGTCCACTGTGAACGTTTTTGTAACTTTTATGTTATTTGTCCATTGCCTGTTCTCATTTATATACTCCCCTCTGTGATGAAATCTGTTATGGTAAAAGCAGTGTCAGGCTGGCTATAGGTATCAACATTGATTTGTCCAGACCTTTTTTTTTTCTTGCTTTATTTTCTACATACTCTAAACGGGTATTTTGGGCAGCCAAAGTGCTACACAGTTAATTGGATTCCTGGCCCCAGTACATACAAAGTAATGACCATTTCTTCATGTTTGATACCAAAGTTTGTCCAGAGCAGAGCAGATTAACCAACTTTTATATAATTAAGATGTCTTATGAAGGCCGAATTGTGCACTGTATTTAGGTCAGGTTTCCTAAGTTATACAGAGTTAAGGCCCTTTGTTTATTGTTGATACTTGTATTGAAATGATGTGTACACAGGTTGTGTGAATATGTTCTCTTTAACTATTATTTATGATGTTTATTTCCTAGTTTTGTGGTTAATTCAGTGGATATACATCACAAAATTTTACATCTTTAACTCATTCACCCCTGAAATTATGTAATGAACTATTCTAACCTTTGCATTGGAGGTGATCAAATGTGTCTTCAGGGATGAATGAATTGACTAACGAATGACAAATCTTTTAAAGGTTTACACACTGAAACCAAAATTATCCAAAGAGTTCAATAATAATCAAGTGAGATTAAAACATAATTTTCTTTTTTTACTATCTATTAGTATCTATACAATCTCAATTTTTATAAAAACATGCTCACAATAAAAAATTCCCAGTTTACCCTTATATATGCCCAGTTATGACATATTATGGGATGGCTTTGACTGACTTGCTAGCATCAACAATATTTCATCCGGATGTTTCCTTTCTTGCTCACTAACATTACCAAAGTTATTTACCGTATGTGTCTAGCTTGAAAAGGAGGCGAGTCACTGAAATTGATTACTATCTTTGCTTTATACAGAGTTATGGCCCTTTGTTGAATTGTGTACCAATTTTCCTTCATGATGTTCCATCTCGTCCTTATTTCCTCCAATTACTGGTATTTATATGTCTGCTCATTCCAATATCCCTAACCTTGCACCTTTAATCACTGAACATTTTTTGCAAAGTGTCTACATTGATTTTACACAACATTTGAGGGGTAATTATTCCTATTTCCTGTAGAACCCCTTTGTTTTGTTAAGTATATTGAATATATAATATTGGTCTTGAGTTGTAGAGACAGAATGTTCTGTAACTGGACGACAAAAACATTCTTTAGAATTAGTTCAAATGTTTATGCTTCAGTATTTCAGTGCTTTTGACTCATGACAAATGAATGGTCAAATTTTCAGAGCAGATTTCTTTTTCTAGACCAGACATTTTATAGGTGATTTGATGTTTTGTAAATAATTACTGTGAAACACACAAACACATTCTCTTGTTTCATACATATTTTAAGCAGTTTCGAAAAAAACTGAGACTTCAAATTTAGGGTTATTTGATAAAAATTGAAAACTCTTTTGAAGTTGAACATGTGCCAAGAAATTTAATCAAAGCCTATTGCTTTTTTGTTTGAATCTTTCAGTTAGTTTTTAAGAAAATTAATTTATAAATTCAGGCATAATTGTCCAAATCATAGAAAATTAATTTTATAACTATGTCTTTCATCAAAATACTACTCATAGGTAGATTTTGGCGACCTCTTCAGCCTTTACTAAGATCAAAAGGGGGGATATCAGGCACATCCGGGCACGTGTGACCCAGGGACATGTTCCTGAGTCAATCAGGCTGGCTGTAGATGGTAGCACCCCGAGTCCTGATTCAACTCTCTTGAACCAGCTGGGGGCTTGTTTGAGATCTTTGAGGTTGGGAGCTAAGAATGAGGGAAATTTCATGTACGCTCCAAACGGTGTCAAGTCTCAATGGCATCGTGATATACGAATATTTGTCGTACATTTGCAGTTTGTCATTGGTTTGGTGTTGTTACTTGTTATCATACTATGTTGAAGTACTTTGTGTAATATGTTCCCTTTAAATTATAATTGTTATACTGTAGTTGAGACAAAATCTGATCTTATAGTTATTAAGATGCTTTTGTTTTTTTGTTTTGTATTATTTGATTATTTTACATTACTATAAGATCTCTGAATTTATAAAACGGGTTATAATTACATTTTTGATGCACTCACCTGTAATATTATATGAACTGGGTAAGTTAACTCAATCACCCCTGAAGAAACATTTGAACTCTTCCAATTCAAAAGATGGAATAGTTCATTGTAAAATCTCAGGGGTGAATGAGTTAAATATTTGTCTGTCACTAACAGGTAACACATGCCAGGGCGAGGTACATGTGAATATGGGGACCATGTTATAATGCCAACACATGTTCAGCTGTTGGCGTTATAAAGGAGTTGGGTAATATATTCAGGTAGACTTGTACAGGAAGTGTTAACATTTAGCTACGCATTAAACTACCTAATGGCCATGTTATGATAAGAATGTTCCTTTCCTGCCTGTGTATTGCCCTGTCTGTATTAGTGTTGAATGAGTAAGAAAAGCGCTCAAAATAGCAATTATTTTACGGGAAAATCAAACATGTACATAACAAATAAAATAATTATACCAACTTATGAAAATAAGGCAAACAAACTTCAACAATAAAAATGTATCTTCTTTTTTCAGTGTTGCTCATTGAAAAAATTAGCATTCAACAACGGCATCACTAGAGTGAAAGTGTAAAGGGCATTTGAAAACGTACGGTAATTAATGAAAACATGATAAACAAAAAAGTAACTAGGGGCATTAAATCCTGGCTAAATGTACGTTATAGTCTAGATCCATCTGCCCAATAGTAACAGGGTTAATTTCCACCTTTACTGGTTGTGTCCCTTATTACAGTAGGGTGGGGTTTGACTGTGGGTGGGAGTAATAGAACTAATTGTGGTAGAAACATGGATTCTTTCTGTTACATGTTTACTGTTTTAAATGTCTTTCAAACAAACTTAATGTTGTGATAATTAATCTTCTATTGCCAGGAACAGTTTTGAGGACATGGAAAAATAAAAAATATTTAAAAAAAAAATCAGAAATTTTGTTTTGTTTTCTTTCAAATTTCTGGCTTAAGCCATTGAATGGTGAACTCATTCACCCCTGAAGACACATTTGAACTCCTCCAATTCATAGGTTGGAATAGTTCATTACGAAAATTCAGGGGTGAATGTGTTAAGTCACCATTGTATAACTGATAGTTGTATAGTTGTGATACCAGAACAGAGGTCATAGCAATGGGTCAAAGGTCAAAGGTTTCATTTTGAGACTGAACAGAATACAACAGGCAGCCATCTTTGAATTTGACAGTTCAAGTTTCCTAATATCTCAATTTGTAAAGAAGAACTTCACAGATCTTTCAAAAATTTTGTGTTAGGGATAACCTGTTGTTGAAGTTGTATTGTTTTGAAGCTGGTTGGATTAAAGAGATAGCCGCCAGGTAACCATCTTGGATTTCGACAGTTAAAGTATGTAATTGCTATTTCTCAAAAAGTACTAGACAGAACGTTTTGAGACTGATTGAAATAGCAAGACGACTGCCAGGCAGACATTTTAAATATGACTTGAAGATTGTAATAGCTGTTTCTCTGAAAGTAAGTTACAGATTTTCTCAAATTTCATAAGATGAATGGTTTTTCCTGTTCCCAAGTTTTGCATATATTTATGTACAGCTTCGAGCAGGATGATCAGAAGAAAAATCCAAAAACCAGGAAACTCTATTTTTACACATTTATTACTATAAATAGTGTGTGCTAGTAAATGACACAAATGACATCCTCCCTTTAAAGGACAATGTTTATTACAGTAGTAGAAAGACATGATTCAATCCCACAGATAAAAGCTTAGATCAAACTTAATAAAACAAATGAAGATCTTATAAATGGTGGGGACCAAGATCCTTCTCAGATCTCAGTATAGTACTGAGAGAGCCAATTTCCAAGAGACCTAGAGCAACGATATTTGTTCAGTAGGTACCTTGGACAGAGAGCTATACAATTCCCTCAAATAAATGACCTTGATGTACTTTCAAAGTCACAGGGGTAAAAAGTGTTAAAATCCTTTAAATAACTTCCTCTGAATAACCAAGAGACCCAGAGTAATACTATTTGCTAAGTAGGTACCTGGGACAGAGTGCTCTGATGTTGCCTCCAATAAATGGCATTGACCTACTTTGAAGGTCAAAGGGGTAAAAAGTGTTAAGATATCTTAGCAATGACAATTGGCTAGGAAGTACCTGGGAAGCAGAGTGCTATAAAGTTTCCTCAAATAAATGACCTTGACTTACGTTCAAGATCACCGGGGTTAAATATGTAAACAAAACTTTAAACTTCTGTAATTCAAGAAGGTCATGGGTGATGATATTTGACCAGTAGCATGCTGGGATAGAGTAGTTAATTAGGGATTTCCATTTCGGATGGAAATACCTATTGATATTGTTCTGTTTTTTCTTACAATTATTTTCACATATCTTGTAAACACTTTATCTCAAGAACGAACAAAGATATTACGTTCATATTCCAGAACATGATAAAGGACGACGATCTCACGAAACACGAACAAAATCATGATCGTAACTCCAAAGGTCAAGGTCACAGATCTATAAATAGAGAATAATTGAACGTTTTTCGAACGTCTATAACTTCTAAACCGTTCATTGTACTGCATTTACATTGCTTATACTTCATGTAGACCTTGGTCGGGGCTAACTTTTTCCCATGACATGTTTTCAGAGAATATCTTAAGTTAAAAGCCTCGCTATGGGGTCAAATATAGGTCAAAAAGGAAAAAGGAAAATAAGTTCAATGTTTATCACATCGTAAAGGGCATGTTCTAATGAAGGTATTTTCTAAGTTTCAAGGTCATAGCATCAAAAATGAATGACGAAGATATGCCACTTTGAAAATTTACACTTAAATCTCTTCTCCGCCGTATTCTTAAGGCCTAGAGAGTTGATATTCGGCACATACATAGCATGTATCATTGACTTCAATATTTATCGTTGACCTTGACATTCATTCAAGGTCACATAGGTCAAATCTTCAAAAAACTTAAATTTTCAAATTCTTTCATTTTCTTTTTTTACACCACATTTTTAAGAGTGCATTCTTATGAGGATATTTTTTTAAAGTTTCAATGTCAAAGCATCATAGTGCACATAAATAGATAAAAGAACGGACTATTTCTTAAAGAATGGTCAAAATACTTTCGTCAAACTGTACAAAGGGAAATAACAGGTTTTTTTTCTCACAACCTCTTTTACCAAATTGTCTACAATTGTCCGACCTGGACTTAGGTGTTGCTCGGTCCAATTAACAGAGCTGTCAATCACCATTGCCTGTGTAACTATCATCATACCTACTGTTGTTTGGTGTACTGTGTCCAAATAACAGAGCTGTCATTCACCATTGCCTGTGTAACTAACATCACACCTACTGGGGTTTGGTGTCGCTGGGTCCAAATAACAAAGCTGTCAATCACCATTGCCTGTGTAACTATCATCATACCTACTGTTGTTTGGTGTATTGTGTCCAAATACTGTCATTCACTATTGCCCCAGGACCATCACTGTGGGTACTGGGGTTTGGTGTCGCTGGGTCCAAATAACAGAGCTGTCAATCACCATTGCCTGTGTAACTATCATCATACCTGCTGTTGTTTGGTGTACTGTGTCCAAATAACAGAGCTGTCATTCACCATTGCCTGTGTAACTAACAGCATACCTACTGGGGTTTGGTGTCGCTGGGTCCAAATAACAGAGCTGACATTCACAACTACTTTAAGTAAATAACGTCCCCACAAAGGTAATAAGGTTCCCACAAAGGTAAGGGGGACGAAAGAAAGAAACACTTAACAGCTTTCTATGAATGCTGACTGTTCAGAAATAACTTGACCCTATGGCAAGGTTGGTCAAAGAAGGGAAGCGAAGGGAAGCGAAGGGAAGCGATCGTCATTCCGAGAACATATCTTTGATCATTTCCTGTTGGAAATCCCGTGTTTTGATCTTGATCAAATCTAGTTTAGATTAGTTTCATGTAGTCTTTAAACATTCTTAAGCCAAGCAGGCTCAACATATGGAAATATTAAGTACTTTCGCTGAGAATATTTCCCCATGATTGCTCAATTACTAGGTGAGCGACACAGGCCCTCTTGTCCTCTTGTTTATATATGCTCCTAGGCAGTTACTGATACACGTGGACGGTGATCATGCCATGCCGCAGGGGCATATTTCTTTTAACTCACAGGTACAAGCCTCGTCTGTTAATGCACCCATAAAAATATTATATTACGGGTGTATTGACGGACGAGGCTAGTACCTGTGATTACATGTAACTTTCACTGATGATTACAAGGGCATGTTCGTTTATGCGGAACAACCAGTTCGTCTGTTTTCAAATGTTACATCTTACAGCCCATTGCGAGGCTTTGTCAAGGCTCGCATAAAACAGCATCTGCATGATTACTAGGACCAACCTTGTTTCGTAAACGAACAATCCTGGTCGAACCTGTTCAATCGCTTGGATCGCGATAAATGAAAGCGGCCCAAGTTTTGTGGTGCTTACCAAATTTGTCGCTGGATGTCCAGTCATCCTTTAGAAATTTCTTTAAACTAGAAAACATTGTTGCTGTATGACAAAATCTTAACTAAAGATTTCATCTCGGTACTATTGACATTCGCCTCCCACTTCGGCTAAGAGAGTACCTCGGTAAAACTGATTCCAGCAGCAAATGATGAAATGATTGATTTCCTGTCTAAGGACAGCTAGTCATTGTCTGACGTTAATGCTTATTTGTTTTCTGCATGACTATTTATTTTCTAGGGGTGACTTGGTGAGGACATTTATTATTGTATACTTGGATCATTTCTCTCAGTCTTATATCTCAGATCTTATATATATTCATGAAACCGTTCTCAAGCTCAAACGTGGATTTGGTTCCTAAGCCTAATTTCTAGTTCCGTTTATCAATTAATAATAAAATCTTATTTTGTAAATGATTTGGAAAAATCATTTGAAGAGACTTAAAGCCAAATACTGTTTTCAATGTTTACATTTGGCGTTTTGATCGTTTGACAAGAAAGTTGGTTTGAGCACAAAATCCATTCTTGAGCATGAGAACGGTTTTATGAATACGGACCGGGGGACTAGTTCTCAAAGAATATCTATTTCTTAACCCTTTGTGGGAATGTTAACTCTTTTATCGTTTGTAATTAGTTGTTTGATAATTATGTATTTAAACTTTTATCTATATAGTGTAATATTTTATCATTAAAAGAAATTGTATCGGTCAGCAAGATTGTTTTTTTTTAAGCCACAACTTACGATTTGTAACCTGCAAAAAAGCATGCCAGAAAGCCTCGTACCAAACGATCTAATGGAAAACATATTTTTTTTCCGATGTTACTTAATTGTTGAAGAATATAATAAAACAACTTTGGACTCTGTTGTGGTGAACGTGATGTGATATGACCCGACAAATCGTAGTGACTCGGCTTCACCTCATTTTATATCATTTTTCTGGTTCATATGACTGTAACAGGCGAAGAAAATGCAGAGGCGAGACAGGCGCGGTTTCGAACTCGGGGCCTCTCCGAACTCCTGACGGAGGCTAGGTCTACCAAGTTGCGTACATGAGTACCTGGTCGCCGGCGATCGAGCCTGTCCAGTTCCTCTACATCATATCAAAAGTCTATAACTGTATTCACGGTCAGATAAATCGCCATTACTATAAATATTTTCAATAACATTCCTTAAATATTTGGATGCTTCCAAAAAGCAATTACAAACCATGGAGATAATTTTCTGAAAAAAAGTATTGCCCGCACCTTTGACCTTAGTATCAACGAACTTGAATAACTTGTAATTATAAGGGTTGAACGGATTTGTTTTCAATTTCATACCATTATGAACAGTGAAAAAAAAAAGGTCAGTCCATATATTCATATTCTAAATATTTATTTGTTATCGGCCTGAGTACAAATTCCCTTATTTTTCGATATTGAAGTGTGAACGTCACCAAAATGTTTGCTTCTAACGGTTGTCTCATGTTATTCGATGTTGGGGAGGAGCTTCAAGAATGACACTGATCAAATTGCGTTCATGGTTCTATGACCACATTTTCTTCTGGTTGTGGTTATAGAGAAACGTGTAGTGAACTGAAGATATACATAAATGAATAATTATGGTGGTTAAAGAGATTGACAGTCTTGTGGTCTGTGCCTATGATCAACATTACTAGATACGTCCTGGTATGAATAAACGTGTTTACAACAAACTCGTTCCAACCGAATTAAACTACACTCTTGTATGAAGATACCGGATTTCGCATTTCTATCGGATCTTCAGCTGTAATTAATAAAATTGGCAATGTTTCTTCATATAGATAGATTGATAGTAATTTAATATTGATAATATATATACCGAACATGTCGATCTAAGAAACCAACGAGGTTAATTACCTACAGAGTCCTTAAAAATAAAACGTAAGTTGAAACCTTGTCAACAAAATAAAAAGTGTGTCGAAATTGTTTTTTCTTGTAATGTTTTGCTGCAGTGTGTCATTTCTATCATATACATATGTGTCAAAAACGCTACACTGATCTCATAAGATATTGATCAAAGAACAGATGAAAGCTACCGGCAGTTATTTTCCGTCCGATGCTTGTTGATCACTTCCTGAAGCCCTCCGAATCCCCCATATATCTGACAATGTAAAATTCGAAGAAAAAAACTGCGCTAATGGAGGGCCTTTGGATTAAACCTACGTACAAAATATTAAAAATTAAAGATTTCCCCGTGAACTCGCTATCTGCAGAGGATATGAATAGTAAGATGATTGTTTGATTTGTAGGTAGATCATTGTTGTTTATTATCCATAAATAAACCCCATATTCATGTAATATACGATCAGCGCCATTTAAAAAAACCCTCACAGAAATGTATTTGGAGTGTCAATTATTTGAGTGGCTTGATCAATTTCAACGAATCTGATTTTAGTGCGGAGGCGCATGGGTATATACCTGCATTCCTCAGATGGAAGGCACAGCTAACTTGGAAAGTTCCCGTTATCTGAAATTTGAAAAAGGATATCGACGCTTGATAGAAAGAAGAGAACGCCGAGATGAAAACCAAAGAAAAATATATATACAAAGTGAAAAATTGAGGTCACAGAAAAGGGGACTTCACTGCATTTCAGTTTACGGTAAATTCTTGTTAGAAAGGATGTGTTTCAAAAACAAACAAAATAAAGCAAAGTTTTAAAATATTGCAATTTGAAGCAACAAAAACGTTCCATTGATATGCAAACTAACAAACTAACACTTTAATATAAACTATACCCGGATGTGAAAAGGTATGGGGTCACTTGATAATGTGTGAGCAACATGACCTATATACCGCCACAACTCATCAATGTATATATTATTCATTAGACCAACATAAAACATATTGTTCATCAGACCAACATTAAAATATATTATTCATTAGAGACAACATAATGTTCAAAAACTATATAAAGTAACGCACTAATGTAAAAATATCCACCGGAATTCAACGTGTGGAATACGATGAATATCCCATAGTTTGGTTTGGTTTAGAATTGTTTAACGTCCTATCAACAGCTATGGTCATTTAAGGACGGCCTCCCCTGTGTGCAATATGCATGCCTGTAGTGTATGCGTGTGTGTTTTGGGAGGCTGCGATATGTTCGTGTTTGTCTCCTTGTGATAGCGAGCAACTGATGCCGACTTTATAATTCAACCTCACCGAAACATACTGCCGAAGACACATAGAAGAACACCCCCCACCCGGTCACATTGTACTGACAACGGGCGAACCAGTCGTCCCACTCCTTAACTGCTGAGCGTTAAGCAGGAGTAGAATGTCTCGGCCAGGGGACAGAACCCAAAGCCTTCCTCACAGAGGCGAACGCTCAACTAAAGGCCAAAAGTGAGGCATTGTCTAGGGAGACATTAGGAAGAAGAAAACTATTTAGAAAGAAGAGAAGAGGTAAGATCCCAAATTTAGTCGCCTCTTACGAGTATGCAATGGGGGCAGCAGGTACAACTCTTACGCACTACCCGCAGGGACATAGGTAAAATTAGACGTCTTTGTAAATAATATAAGATCGATAATTTTTAATTTTTAATAATCTAAGTAAACAAACAATAGGATTGGATATACACGCAATAGCGAAGTGATCAGACATAGTACATTTGTACCGACAGACCGTCAAATAAAGGATAGACACTGCATTGTGAGCATCAGTGTATACGGGTGTGTGTTGTTTTCTGTATCAATGAGCACATATGTTCATGTACATATATAACGCACATATNTATTACATCATGAAAATTGGTTTTACTTCAAAAACCTCAAATTTATGTTGCTATAAGTACACGATGTGGAGTGACGCTACACTGTGTCTTCTGAGAAGGATTGTATACGGGGTTATTGATTGAGGAGAGACACGGGAAACTGACGGAACAACCTTAGAAGCGGGCAGACACACAGCTTCTGAGATATCTGTTTACCCCGGAACCTGTCTATCGAGAACGATACACATCCCTGTCCGGCAGTACATTGTACACGACATTTCAGTCTGGACCACACGTCCGTAACTATGAACTTTGCGTGACAGCTTATGATAGAATGCTTCAGGCTTAGTATACACGTGTACTGTGGCTATGAACACCAGCGGAGGGCTAGATTCAGATTCAGATGTGCTAGGACGAACACGTGTACAGGACTAGGGGTAAGTAACACGTGGAGTGTCATGTCTTTTACTTTTTATTGATTTATTTTTCAATTGTAATAGTGGCGGGTTTTGTGTTCAACTCACCAACAGACACTGCCAGAGGTTTTCTCACCATTTTTATCTGTACCTCAGTCGTGGCTCTGGGCCATACTAAAACAGGCCGTCGTTCACCACTATCAGAAATGATAGTTTCTCAGAATCTGTAGCACAGTTTGCGTCAGAACTGTCTAGTGCATAATGCAGAATGCCAATCGTTCTGCCGATTGTCTCACCAAAAAGGCAAGGCAAAAGTTCACAAAGTCACACAGACAAAATTAATCTGGCCACTGGCTAGCAATAGAGATAGCGACAGGACAACTTACATATACTGTCAATGTATCTAATATTTATGTATAAATATACAAAGTCGCTTTTCTAGCATTTGAAGCGTTCTGGTGTACTTGAATGTCACGTGATCATATACACGTTTACTATGAGACAGTTTTTAACCTATACATGCGTGTAGTTCGTGCTTCAAATTCAGTCAATGGTATACCTGGTTTTACTGGTGTAACTTATTACCGAGGTAAAACCTGAACTTCTCTCCTTTCATAACACATAAACTAGTGTGTTTAATGAGACACCCGACGATAAAGTTATTTAATTTGTTAGCTTCTCTCGACGATGTTCACGACGTGCTGTATCCTATCACGTGACTAAAATGGTAACCCCCTGACTTATCGGAACCTGACATTTTTAGTGGACAATAAAAGCCCAAGACCGATCTACTGCGGTGTTTACTTCCTTATATCGACGTGATGCCCCAAGGCAGCTATATAGCTAACCGGGCCACGTGTCAGCATACTGTTCGGTTTAATGTGGACGCCGCTTTTATATTTCACAGAATCGTTGTGAAGATGGGGATCCCTATAAACTATACCCGGATGTGAAAAGGTATGGCGTCACTTGATAATGGGTGAGCAACATTACCTATATACCGCCACAACTCATCAATGTGTAAATAATGGACTTTTATCATTTTATGCGCAACCGGATGAACCTTATAAATAAGTAAATGAAATACAATCAAGACATCTGCAAGAGCTAAAAAGCTTACAACGATCTAAATCACAGCGAAAGATACAGCGAAAGCGAAAGACAACGTGGGTTTTCTACGGGTACTCCGGTTTGCTCCCACATTAAGACCTCGCGTACTAACATCCGGTCCAACAAGAGTGATTAATATAAGTTGAACTAACTTGTTTCATATTTGTTGTAAAATAAATAAAGTTTATATTTACATTTAAACCCATGACGGTCATTTAAGACAGATGTAAAGGGTTCACAAATTCGTGTTATAGATATGTATTCCACTACTTGCCTGTTGTTAATACCGGATCGAGTCGTTCAGTTTTTGGTATAATATGTTTTCATCGTCTTTAAATATACTAATGAATCTGTCACACGTAATTTAGTAGTTTTAAAATTGTACAAAGTAGAACTGTTTTTAAGATGACAAATATTTACTATGAGTGTTAGCCTGGTACGTTATCCTGGTGCTTCAGCTGTTCACAAATTTCCAGGTAAAGTCACGCGTACCGTGTGTGATCAGGCGACGTGATAATGTGTGACCCTTTGTTGTATCTAAAACAGCCTGGTTATCCCACCACTAACCATATCACGTATTGATCTTTCATGTAACAGATGTTCTAGGGATCAAACATACGTATTGCATCATTACACTTTAAAGTACATAAGCAATTTTGCATTGTATTTAAGGACGTGTGGAGCATACATATTATATCAATGATTGGTGTCAGAGTTATCGCTCTTGAACAAAATATATTGTCTGCTACGCCGACGTCATACATGTATACATTATGATGTTCCCTTTAAACGTGTCGTCACTTGAATACACAAGTAAAGGTTACATGCACTTTAAACGAACAAGGTTTATTTAATTTTTAATGTTGAAATCTTCTGTAAAGGGAGATTCTTGTTTTGTTTGTGTGAAACTCGGTATCCTTAACTCATGACGTCATCCGCTCTGTAAATAAAATAGGATCACAATACAATGTACATGCCAGAATATACTTGTATATTGATTCCCGCAGTTTTTCAGTTGATTTACAATATTTATGAGTTATAGTTTAACCCAACCATTGTCTGATTATCATTACAGAAAGTAAATACAAATATATACTTCACGTGCCGTCTGCCTGTACATCTGTATGTTTAATTTTACGTATTCAACATCGTCGACAAAATCATTTTTATGACATATCAGCATAAATTGTTTTTATATAGTGATCAGAAATTGTGTTTTCATACTACATAAAAGTTAAAATGTCATTGTTCATTTAGTCATCAGCTTGGATTGGAGTCCATCCTTATATTCAATGGAATCACGATACATTTGTTGGCAAGTTTCAAAGCATATATATAAGATATAGCTTGATAGTAAAATACTATTAAATAAACGGAAACATATCCGTAAAATTACCCCCTCGTAATTGGTGTTTTTATTCTATGTTATTTTCATATATAAATTGATAGCATTTTCATGAAAACGTGCATGACTTTATATACATTGTATATATATATATAATCATACACAAAAAACGCGTTGGTTGATAGCGGCACGCGTTATGATGTTATCGTACCAACATTCAAACATCGGACTATTTTACAACCGTGAAAGTCCGATATATATCACTATGACAAACCCGATAAATATTTTAATGTTTTGTTATCTGTTATAGCTGGCAACTTCTCCATTGATCATTCTAAACAGTCACGTGCACCACACGTGTACGTGATGGTGTCCACTAGAACACGTGATCTGGTTAGGCCCATTATAGACAGGTTTGTGAGCTGGATTATTACGCCTATGTATAGAGTATCAGACATAGTATAGCCTTGTAAAGTAATCAATTTACCCACGATAGGCTTCCCAATAATTAGGTCAGGAACAGACCATCAGAAACATTGTATACGTGTGTGGGAGGATCGAATCACACAGCCCTCGGGAACAACTCAGTGTCTTGGGACCAGCTAAATAACAGCCCCTTAGAAATACGTGTGAGGACGGATGGAATCGCAAAACCCGCGGGAACCACCTCACTGTCCTAGACCAGGGAAACATCAGCCCCTAAAAGAAACGTGTTAGGAGGGATTGAATCTCACAACCCTCAGGAACAACTCAGCGTCCTTGGGCCAGGAAAATAGCAGCCCCTTAGATAAATGTGCGAGTGGGGATCGAATCACACAACCTATGGGAACCTCCTCACTGTCCTAAACCAGGGGAATAACAGCCCCTAAAAGACACGTGTTAGGAGGGAATGCATCTCACAACCCTCGGAAACCACCTCACTGTCCTAAACCAGGGGAATAACAGCCCCTAAAAGACACGTGTTAGGAGGGAATGCATCTCACAACCCTCGGAAACCACCTCACTGTCCTAAACCAGGGGAATAACAGCCCCTAAAAGAAACGTGTTAGGAGGGAATGCATCTCACAACCCTCGGAAACCACCTCACTGTCCTAAACCAGGGGAATAACAGCCCCTAAAAGAAACGTGTTAGGAGGGAATGCATCTCACAACCCTCGGAAACCACCTCACTGTCCTAAACCAGGGGAATAACAGCCCCTAAAAGAAACGTGTTAGGAGGGAATGCATCTCACAACCCTCGGAAACCACCTCACTGTCCTAAACCAGGGGAATAACAGCCCCTAAAAGAAACGTGTTAGGAGGGAATGCATCTCACAACCCTCGGAAACCACCTCACTGTCCTAAACCAGGGGAATAACAGCCCCTAAAAGAAACGTGTTAGGAGGGAATGCATCTCACAACCCTCGGAAACCACCTCACTGTCCTAAACCAGGGGAATAACAGCCCCTAAAAGAAACGTGTTAGGAGGGAATGCATCTCACAACCCTCGGAAACCACCTCACTGTCCTAAACCAGGGGAATAACAGCCCCTAAAAGAAACGTGTTAGGAGGGAATGCATCTCACAACCCTCGGAAACCACCTCACTGTCCTAAACCAGGGGAATAACAGCCCCTAAAAGAAACGTGTTAGGAGGGAATGCATCTCACAACCCTCGGAAACCACCTCACTGTCCTAAACCAGGGGAATAACAGCCCCTAAAAGAAACGTGTTAGGAGGGAATGCATCTCACAACCCTCGGAAACCACCTCACTGTCCTAAACCAGGGGAATAACAGCCCCTAAAAGAAACGTGTTAGGAGGGAATGCATCTCACAACCCTCGGAAACCACCTCACTGTCCTAAACCAGGGGAATAACAGCCCCTAAAAGAAACGTGTTAGGAGGGAATGCATCTCACAACCCTCGGAAACCACCTCACTGTCCTAAACCAGGGGAATAACAGCCCCTAAAAGAAACGTGTTAGGAGGGAATGCATCTCACAACCCTCGGAAACCACCTCACTGTCCTAAACCAGGGGAATAACAGCCCCTAAAAGAAACGTGTTAGGAGGGAATGCATCTCACAACCCTCGGAAACCACCTCACTGTCCTAAACCAGGGGAATAACAGCCCCTAAAAGAAACGTGTTAGGAGGGAATGCATCTCACAACCCTCGGAAACCACCTCACTGTCCTAAACCAGGGGAATAACAGCCCCTAAAAGAAACGTGTTAGGAGGGAATGCATCTCACAACCCTCGGAAACCACCTCACTGTCCTATACCAGGGGAATAACAGCCCCTATAAGAAACGCGTTAGGAGGGAATGCATCTCACAACCCTCGGAAACCACCTCACTGTCCTAAACCAGGGGAATAACAGCGGGTTGGATTTGATAATTACCTATACGACGAAAATAAAGGGATCGAATCGCACAACCAGCGGGAACCACCTTTATGACCTAAACCAGGGGAATTATAGTCCCTTAGGTAAATGTGGATGGGGATCGAAATTGCTCGGGGGACAATGTCTCTGCCCTACAAGAATTTTATCTGGTGATCTAGCTACAAAATATGGTAACCCTGACTTCCTTTAACGTTTCCGCTATTTGTTTTCGAGGGAATGTGGTGCTGGTTTTGGTAGTGTGCCGACTATTTGTTGTGCCTATATAAGTTATTGATGAGTTAACTTGTAGACAACGTCAAAGAGATTGGCACACGAGTACCACACCGCGCGGATCAATTGGTGTACACACTTGGATTTGGGCTTCATGTATAAGTGCTATTTTAACCTCCATTGGTGCCTGCCATTGTTGTAAGGTCAACTCTGACGCTCCATCGCATTTATTTACATGATGTGTGTTGCTTGCATTCTAGGAAAGCCTACTTTCCATACGTCATTGTCGTACATTATCTCATTGTATAGCAGACCGGTAAGAGGTACAGTACATGTTTGCTATTTGACTGTTAACACAAACGTTACTCTACTCTTCCGACTTACCTGTTTACTTTTGGTTCAATATTAATAATACTTTACCATTTAGAAAAAGACGTGATACATATAACATCGCCAGATAAAGCAAAGGGTTCAGGGAGTTATTTCATTAAAAAAGAAATGTCGAATTTTAACACAAAAATATCTTGGTTAAGAACACGAAATGACCCCTTGCTGATTTCCATCGCTATAATAATGAAAGTAATATTATTTAACCTCCCATGCAGTCTACTGACTTTATTTCACGAAGAACATACTTTGATATAGACACACAGAACTGTCAGGGCAATTCCCTTCATAAATACTCTATTTATCAAGTGGTTTATTGACGGGTGCAATATGCGGTGACGTACTCTTCACAAACAACAGATTTTGATGGGTTTTTTTTGGCCGTTTGTTGCGGTGTCTCCACGGTTTCTCATATTCCCTTGTCCTGTTTTATATTGTTGTTTTGTGTTTATGGTTTGGTATACTTACTATATATTCCTTTCCGTCCGGTTCCTGTGATTGGCGATTGTAACTTTTGAGAGTGATGATCGCAGGTATACAAAAATCTCAATAAATGAGGTATATTATAGCAAGGTCTAAAAGACAGACACTCCGTCTTGTACGTAAGATTCACTGGTGCGAGACGATAGTACGTGTCATGAATATATTAAAAATTAATTATGCATGACACCCCATAATGTTCACAGATATATTCTATTTTTACTTAGGTATTTCAATTCACTATTTGTTGCTGTTTAGTGGGCCGACTAAGAACACTCAACACTTTTTAATGAGTGAATGTGGTTTAATACTTTCTTACAAGGTCATATTGTATGTTTCCTGGGATCTACACTAAACTACCTTCTATCGTGTGCTATTGGTATGTCGTAAGCTGAAATAACGTAACGGAGTTACTCAGAAAACCACCCCTACAGATCGGGGATCGAGAAGAGAATACACCTGCTGTTACCCACTGCATGTATCGTAAGAGACGACTGATGGGAAACCCCCCTGCAGAATTGGGGATTCGCTTTTGTGTCCTTTATTTGGGGACACAAAAGCGACCAAAATGAATCTGCTGCGCCAATTGCAATATTGGGGATCTTTGTATTCCTCAATACTTCTAACTACCTTTTTATTTCCTAGCGCCTTGCTTGAAAATACATGTACCTCACTTTTTGCTTTAATCTCGAACGTTCGCCACCTCGAGGAAGGCAATGAGTTCTGTCCCCAGACCGGGACATACCAAACAAAGTGTACAAACATGGAAGTTGTTATTCCCTGCTTAACGCCCAGCACTAAGGGAAATTGCAACAACTAGTTCACCCGTTGTCAGTATAATGTGAACGTGCGGAATGCTGTGTTTGGTGCCTTTGGCATGGTTTTTCAGTGCGATAGCACTATAAAGTCGGCATATGAACAGATCTGCGCTATCACAGGAAGGAATATACACCAACATACCCCGTCACCGGCACATGATCACACATGCACACATTCATAATACACATGGATGCTCGTCCTTAGCTGCTGATAGGACGTTAAACAAAATAAAACCAAACTAAACTCAGAAAACGCGGCGTGTTAAATATCACTTCAATAACAACAACGTTAATGTTTGAAATGTCGTACACACGATCAACTCACAACTGAAGTAGAAGGTTATGTTATACACACCGACGTTACCAGGAGGTTATGTTATAACACACCGACGTTGCCAGAAGGTTATGTTATAACACACCGACGTTACTAGAAGGTTATGTTATACACACCTACGTTACCAGAAGGTTATGTTATAACACCCCGACGTTACCAGAAGGTTATGTTATACACCCCTACGTTACCAGAAGGTTATGTTATAACACACCTACGTTACCAGAAGGTTATGTTATAACACCCCGACGTTACTAGAAGGTTATGTTATACACCCCGACGTTACCAGAAGGTTATGTTATACACACCTACGTTACAAGAAGGTTATGTTATAACACACCGACGTTACCAGAAGGTTATGTTATCCACACCGACGTTACCAGAAGGTTATGTTATACACAACGACGTTACCAGAAGGTTATGTTATACACACCGGCGTTACCAGAAGGTTATGTTATACACACCTACGTTACAAGAAGGTTATGTTATAACACACCGACGTTACCAGAAGGTTATGTTATACACGCCGACGTTACCAGAAGGTTATGTTATACACACCGGCGTTACCAGAAGGTTATGTTATACACACCTACGTTACAAGAAGGTTATGTTATAACACACCGACGTTACCAGAAGGTTATGTTATCCACACCGACGTTACCAGAAGGTTATGTTATACACAACGACGTTACCAGAAGGTTATGTTATACACACCGGCGTTACCAGAAGGTTATGTTATACACACCTACGTTGCCAGAAGGTTATGTTATAACACACCGACGTTACCAGAAGGTTATGTTATCCACACCGACGTTACCAGAAGGTTATGTTATACACGCCGACGTTACTAGAAGGTTATGTTATACACCCCGATGTTACCAGAAGTTTATGTTATACACACCGACGTTACCAGAAGGTTATGTTATACTCACCGACGTTACCAGAAGGTTATGTTATACACACCTACGTTACAAGAAGGTTATGTTATAACACACCGACGTTACCAGAAGGTTATGTTATCCACACCGACGTTACCAGAAGGTTATGTTATACACAACGACGTTACCAGAAGGTTATGTTATACACACCGGCGTTACCAGAAGGTTATGTTATACACACCTACGTTGCCAGAAGGTTATGTTATAACACACCGACGTTACCAGAAGGTTATGTTATAACACCCCGACGTTACTAGAAGGTTATGTTATACACCCCGACGTTACCAGGAGGTTATGTTATAACACACCGACGTTGCCAGAAGGTTATGTTATAACACACCGACGTTACCAGAAGGTTATGTTATACACACCGACGTTGCCAGAAGATTCAATCGTGTAATATCACAAAGATATGATTCTGTTCATCCCACTGAATTTGGTTTCTTGATGTTTGAGATTGCAAACGGAATGTCCAACATAATTGAAACTATATTATTTTAATCGTAGACCTGTTACGAACACAGTTCACACTCACGAGTATTGTCTGGGTTTTTTTTTCTGGAATGACATGCATTTTGAAAATCTAATTTTCACCACCAATATGGCAACTACGATACCATTTACCCTTTCACTGCTACAGTTAAGGAGGATAATGCCAATAGCACTAAAACATATATGAGCCATCTTCCTGAAACCTTTCGTACTTCCTACTTATAATATCTCGTTGTATAAACTATTGAATAAAATACTTTTCACTGCTAAGCTGTTTTCGTTGCTTTAATTTGGGGAGTTCGGATCGATATACGCGTACCCATTATAGATATACAAATGTATAGACATTGTATGCATGTCGTGCAGCTTGCTTTCACCTCGTGACTGAAATCAATTCTGTGCGTATATTTGTTTCTTTTATTGTCTCATTTGTTCCTGTTGTCTTTTAACGCGGATTTTGAGTAAAACCTTTGTCAATGCAGGATAGCGCTGTGGAACGTGTTCCCCCCATGTCACTTCATCTAGACACAGTTCGTGTCTGCTACTCGCTTTTCACTGTGTCCTCTGTATTGTCAAACCTCTTTCGTCCTATTTCGTAGGTTTCCTTTGTTATGAGATATCCTCATCAAGATCCTCTTTAAAACTTCCCCCTTCACTCTGCATATACAAAAACTGTAAGATAGCTCGATAAATGTGTTTGCTATCAGTAATAAAGTTATGGATGATTATTTTAAAACAAATTTATCTTTGAATTAACTCTGTGGTAAATAACTGTATTTTTATTGATATTTACAGTGAAATACGAAATTTGGTTTCATTTATCAACAGACTAAATTATTTTCATAAAATGATATACATGTATGTGCTGGTAAGTTTCCTCTTTTCGTGTTTGGGTAGGGCTTTCCTTCGTAATGGTGATTGATAACAAACACTAATATCGTGAGAATACCAAATCCTATTACATATTCCGCTCGAGTTTATCCTACTTAATGACCAGGTCGGGCATTGTCCTGCACGCAGGTGCTCTGTACTAGAATGTGTTAGTGGTATAGGGGAAACTGGAAAGGAATCATACAAGTGTTGTATACTAGTATGTTTGCCTAGACAGTTACAGACGGATATATATATACCTATATTATGCATGCGATCCGTCCAATCAGTGTGTTGAAAATAATTTCCCCGGGGAGCTGTTTAAATTGCTTGAAATATTATATAGCGAGTTACAGTCGGAGTACAAAGCAAGTTTGTATATTTGAATCAAGATAAAGTTTGTCTATGCATGCGATCCGTCCAATCAATGTGTTGAAAATAATTTGGCGGGGGAGCTGTTTAAATTGCTTGAAATATTATATGGTTATGTTTAGCAAATATGCATATGACAAAATTAGCTGGAGAGAAAATAATTGTTGGTGTTTCTTCGTCACTGCAATAAACGTTATCTGATGATTGGTGCTTTAGAGAAATTTTAAGACACAGCGTGTCAATCTTTGTCTATGTGCTTAGATATATGTTGACTTATTTGACAATTCACTCATAGTAGTATTAATCCAATTACAAATGTGGTAGTCACTACCAATACTACTATATCTGGCACAACTTACAGGTATATCCAACGCGATATCCCGTGCTATGTATTTCGATCTGGTCCGATCTGTCTGGCACCTTTACGCGACATTTCGTGGATTTTCACACAGCGTAGTATTCATTCACGTGCTAACGCTCGAAATTGAAAATCCGCATTATCTAAAAACAAAAAATGTCGTTATATGTTTTGTTTTGATGATGTTAGATTCCTGATGTTGTAGATAAAATATAATCTACACTGTGGAATATGTTTCCTTCTTTGTAAGGAAAGACAACATTGTTTACATGGAATCATTCAAACATTGCTTAAGTAGAGAAGAGGCCATGCTTATTTGAGGCCCCGAACGGGATACTTGTAGACAATAAAGAAATTGAATGAAGGCAACATTTATAGATTCGAATAGCACCCTGTAGTAGTTATATACTATATAGGAGAGGTAAAGACCATGCTACAGTCCCCTGTGGTAGCTATATACTATAGAGGAGACACTTAATGTGCTAAAGTCCCCTGTGGTAGGTCATCTCTGATTGGATACTTCTTGCTCATGGTACCTGCTTTTTTGATTTGAGGCATATGGAAGAGATTGTGTGTTTGTATGAGAGAGAGATAAGGGAGAGCAGAGTGAGAGAGTGGATGGGAATGTGAGAGATTCGATGCATCCAAAGCATTTACCTGTCGAAAATCACTAACGACGTTTTATTTACCGCTTCATTGTTTTGATGTCGCAATATACCGATTTACAAGTGAAATCTGCAAGTGAAATCTGTTAACAATTTTTGAAACTATATTATTACTCTCATACATATTTTTAATGCAACTAGATAATTTTATTTATGATATATGTTCTATCTATGTACTATATTTTAGGATATATTTTGTTAATTCCGACTGAATGTCTTTATCAGTTAACATGTACAGTGTATGTGTCGATGAAGCTGGGCAACTTTATCTATCGTTCATATGACTTCCTGTGTCATTGTTATACAACACTATTTGAGGAATACAACACTATTTGAACGAATGCATATGATATGTGTATGAAGGAAATCAAAACGAAAACACTTTGCTCAAACGACTAGTGCTCACTTTGCTCCGTCCGGGTTTGCGTTTATCATAAGTGACCGGAAATACTGCCTTATAGCAGGGACGTATCTATATACTGTCCCTGCTTATAGTTTACCCATCTAATAACGTTACGTCAATCGGGAGCCGTCGGCACTTTCCGTAAACTAGTATCTCGTTTACGGAAAGTGCCGACGGTTACCGATTGCACGTTACGTTTGTCAGAGTGACAATGTAATCGGAAAACGTCGGCACTTTCTGTAGACGAAAAACTGCTCGTTTACGGAAAGTGCAGACGGTTCCCGATTGAGTGACAATGTATATATAATATAGAGGTTACACAACGAGTGGTTGTTAAATACCATACTCAACAACCACTAGTCGTGTGATCTGTTTCTACCACAATCTCATGATCAGTCAGAAATAACATACACACATGTGTAAAAAGTCTTTTTTTTTTACAAAGAGGTTTGGCGGAAAAACTGCCCGTATTTCCCTAAGTCGGCATTTATGAAAACGGGGGAAAAAATAAGGAGTAAAACATTTCGGGTAGCAAAAATGCATACAAAAGATACAAAACCAATTGAATATGAATGTTTAAACTGCTGAGAAATTAGGTATTGCTAATATGATACTGAAAATATAGCCATATACACTATATCTATGAAAGTGATGGGGTTTCCCGGACTTACAAAAATACTTTCAACACTTTCCCATCCGAGGACCAACTTTTGAATAAACTTTTTGTGACCGTGATGTAATTTGCAAAAACAAATCGTATTACGGAAAAGTGGTCCTCCTTTGGGAAAGTGCTCAAAATAATGAAAAACAGGGGTGATCAAGTTTCTCTAAACTGCGACCGGTGTTTCTCGGGTTAAATAAGTTTGTAATTGCCAATATCTACATGTTCTATGTAGCCGAATGTGTAACGCAGTTTACTTGCGACTAGAAAATAACCGGTGCAGGTTCGAATCCTCCTTCAGTTATTTTTTTTTTTAAATATTTAGGCATGTGCTCATTTTCCTTAATAAGGCAATAGTGGGGTTTTTTTAATCGATGGAAAATTTTGTTTTCATTTTAATAACATACCTATTGATTTATCAGTTTTGTTAGTTATAATTTCTTTACTATTTAGTGCGACATACTTCTATCGAAGCATGTCAACAAATCCCTGTACACGTGTACAGCTACGCTTTGTGGGTAAGACTATTTTTGATGAAATTTATGAATTGTTTTACCCTCCAACTGGCAATAGTAATTATATCAAGAGCTTAAACACCAACAAATAATGCCGAAATACCAAATATGTGGTCTGTTTACAATAATCTATTCTTAGACACGGGATTCCGATATTGCTACCTGTATAAAAATACCCGAGGACGCGTCATAACAGGGCACGGTTGGATGCGCGCACTAGCGTAACATAGCTTTGGGGAAATAGGCATAGCAACCCGCCATATCTCTTTAATAATTGTCAAAATTAATGTTTCAGCAACAACTCAATAAAAAAATAATAATAGATGAACGACTTTAGATATTGAGAGTAGCAGTATTGCATTAATTTATATAAATGAACCACGGACTATATGCGGGTAAGCATATCGTACCAAGTCTGCCTCCTGCCAAGTGACGAAGACAAACTTATCGCTGTCAATGTCCAAAACCATAGGCCTACGTTTCTTCGTGACGGTTCTGTGGTTGACGTTCATAGTGAAAGTTCAGCCAGACCGTCCAAATAGCGATAACGGGACGTTGGGAGAATGAAATATTTTCCGACACTTTGACAGATCTTGTTTTGGTTTCACGACCTGGACACTCAACGGTGTGACGTCGAAACGATATCGAGCGTCTGTAGCAATTTTGCCTGAAACTAGCGATCAAATCTTTAAGTATCATCTTCTTTTAATTTTCCCTTAATAACCCCCTTTTCCACATAGCCTCACAAAGTCACCAACATTTGTCGGATGTTGACAGCAGACAACGTAAACAAAACAGCATGTGGCAAAAAGCGCATGGAAAAAGTCGTCCCGGTCAAAGTTCATCTTCTCGACCAATCAAAACTCTTGAAGGTCATATACCACATGTGGTTTATAACTCATACACAGCGTATTGTGGTAGAAAAGGTTATATAATTACCAGAGACAAACTCGGAGTTTTTCACATTCGATGATTTATTCGGTAATTATTTCACGGATTTCGTGCATTTCTCTCGATTTACCAAAACTGGAAACCAGAGGAAAGTAGGAGGTTGTTTACTGAATTAGCCTTGACCATTAGTAGTACTTATACAGTAGTCAATATACAAAATATTGTTACATTTTGTGATGGAGTCACGTGTATCTCTCGTCGTAACTTTCATGAAGGTCTAAGCGTCGTGACCAGTATTGCGCGCCTTTTCAGTTATAGAACTGGTATGTGAATGACGTTTTACAATTTATTAGTCAATGGTTGCATTGATAGCTGAAGTCAACATTAACCCAAAGATGGATCTTTAATTACAAGTTTGAAGGTAACTACTTTCAACATATTTTTTATGATTCAACGTTGCATGACTTTCATGTGCATGTCATTCATTTATGTATCTACCTATCAGAAGGCACGGTAGTCTAGTGGTAGGACGCCGGGCTCGTGACCAAACGGTTGCGGGTTGGAGTCACGTCACGGCACTGTGTTGTATCTTTAAACAAGATACTTCACTTTGCTTGTTCCAGTCTACTCAGCAAATGGCAGCACCGGCTGTTTGCTCCCCGTGAAGTTGAGAAATATATTCACCGATATTAATTTGTGAACCGCTTTGAGACGACCTACAACCAAGGTTGTGATAGAGCGAGATATAAGAACCTCGGATTATCTTTATAATTATTTCAAACAAATCTTCAATTAACTAATCAGATAAAAACTCTCGAAAACTCTCGCAACCATTTATTCCTAGTTATTCTTTAGTCTTTTATACCATTAGTTTCCCCTTCAATAGTGACATTGCGTTGCTTTTTCTGTAGTCTCGAAAAAAATCGGTTTTGCTATTGAAAAAGTAGTGACAGAATACTGTATATCGGGAAACTTTCGCTCAGTCAAATATTTGCCCTTCACTGTTAAAATCTATATTCGTCTAGCTTAGAGGTCATTTAAGGACGTATCTTCATGTGTTTATGTGTGCAGGATACAGGGTATGTTAGTGTATGTGTCTCCTTGTGATAGCGCGGATCTGATGCCGACATTTAAGTGGTATCTCAATGCAATACCATGCCGAAGGCACCCAACACATCATACCGCACGGTCGCATTATACTGACAACGGGTGAACCAGTTGTTGCGATTCCCATTAATGCTGAACGTTAAACAGGGAAAAACCATCTACCATTTTAAAGGACTTTGGTAATTCCCGGCCTGGGAACATAACCCATTGCCTTCCTCACCTGGGCGAGAGTTCAACTTGACATTAGGCCAAAAGTGAACAGATTTTTCACCATCGTGACTCTAACCGGAAATCAGACACTGGATAATAATACAATTTTAATTAGAATAGAGTACGGACAAGAATATCCGGAAGTTTATTTTTTATATCAAAAATGTGAATTAATACTTATTTGTTAATATATATGTAAGACGAATACTGATACTTGATAGAATATTTTGAACAGTATGTACATTATTTAAAGGCGATTCTAGACGCCCATGTACATTGTATGGATAATTATATATATGGTTATGTCTGAAAATTTTGAAAATATAATAAAAAAAATAAAAAATAAAAAAGCCAAAAGTGAGGTGTTGCTAAGTAAGGCAACATTTCACATGAAATTGATGTATAGAATTTGATGTATACTGATTCTGGCTGTCATGATAAATTCGCCTTTATTGCGGAGGGCGAAAAAGTCGAAAAATTTCCGGTACAGTATATTTGTAGTATGATAGTATAATATCAGCTATACATGACGAGCTGTTGTTTGCGCCATAAACTGATATTGGGTAATAGGCCGAACTAATTATGCCAAAGTCGCATGTTTGTTTTGTGAGCGGAATCGCTAATAAATTATTACCTCCCGCAAGACGATACCTTTATTAGACCTTACTGAACAAGTTTGGTTCTCCTGGTATCTCTTCCTATCCCAACTTCTTCACCATCAGCTGGTTATCTCATAATACCTTTCTATCTTTATGCACTGTCTTATGCCCCCGGATCTTATCAATCTTTCCATCTTCAGAAGATGTGTGCGTCTGTATCGATGTTCGACTTCGACAAAAAAACATAGATACAATTTTTGGGTTTTGACTTAGCAAAAACGCCGCAGGTCGCCGAAAGCATTTAAAAGCGAGACAGACGATGCACGTTTTTAAAACCTAAATGATTGATTTGCATAGTAAGAATAGCAAGCTTGTAATTTAAATGCCAGACTATGACGCACTTCCGATTGATATTGTTACATGTCGTGAACATTTAGCATAAAGTAGGCATTTTAAAATCCATTTTTATCAAATTAAGTATTAAAAAAAATAAACTGGAAACAAAATTGAATTTATCGATTTGGATTGACTCGTATCAAATAGAAACGAAAATGTTCTGAGTAGAGGTTTTCAGGCATTCGTTCATCTTCATTGCAAACTCATCTTTTGAGGCAGGCATCTGATAATCTATATTGGTATTTGAAAACAAACTGCAAACATGATCATCTGCTTTCACTTGTGCTAGCCCTTTGACGCCATCCAACCTGCGTGAATCTAACATGGTGGTATTCATACGGATAGGCATAATCGCAGCGGTTCCAAATATATCATATAGCGTACTTATAATGGCGTTTTTGACACTTCAAATACTTTTGTGACATTTCTGCCATTGCTTTTAAGATAAAAAAAACCCATACAGTGTTGAATCTTTCGCGGATAAGGTTCATACCGCTGAAACAGCCGAGAGCCTCCGTCGATGCATAACACGGAACACGACATCCTACATGTAGGTAGGAGCGCCTATTCGGGTTCTGTCCCAGTCAATCAACTGTTCAGAATCCATTACGAGGACAGATTTTGGCGCGATTTGCTTTATTTGTGTTACCGAGTACAAGGTATACCACTCCCGTCCGTGGAATTTATGACATATGTTGACATGAGCTATAAACTACCAATCAGAAAGGTGTAAATAAAAAGGTTTATTTTTTTGTAAGTTTGGTTTGGCTAACTATGTTTTAGCGTCAATTTAATTCGCTAAAGTCATTTGCCTTCATGTGTGTAATGTATGCGTTTGTGCTAGAGGTGCTATTTGTCTCTTTGTGACAGCACGGATCTGATGCCGACTTTCGAGTGTTACATCACTGAAATGCCATTTCGGAGGCACCCCGTACAGTACTCCACCCGTTCAAATTATATATCAGCGATGGGTAAACCAAACGCTGCCGTTACTCTAAAGGCTGAAAAGCACGTAATAACAAGTAGCTTTTAAAAGACGTTTGCATGTTTCGCTAATCTGTTGGCTTTAATATTGTATGAAACACGGAATTGATTGTAAGCACATTACTATGAACTATATATAAAACTTTATCTTAAATATATCTTTATTGAGTAATGTTTTTTTTAATTTTCCAACATTTTTTAGAAGAGAAAAAGTACATTAAGATAAATCAGTAAAGAGCGATTGGAGTAACGGGATACTAAGCAGATACACGATACAACGACAGAGCTACAGAACCTCAGGGTCACAAGATTATTTGTAACGGCTAACCCCGGCACGCAATCTTATTCTTTGTCACAACATCCGTAATCCGTTGTCACGTGATCAGATTAGAAGTATGCTTCTCTGGCAACCTGACAAGATTAGGTGCGTTGACTATTTCCGAGATGATCAAGTGTATGTATATACTCTTACGAGTCTTGTATAACGATCCTAATTAACAGTATGCCCTAATGCATGGTATATTTGTACAATATAGGGTCTTAAAAATAAATCTGACCACGGTAATTTAACCAGATCACAGAAGCCAATAAGATCATAACACAAGGCCGTTTACTCAAAAACACACGAGGGATTAGACAATGTTGTGTCCGCAAAGGTACCCTGGTCAAAGCACAAATGTCATGGATGCTGTTCAGATGGAATTAAAATACAAAAAATGCACTTTTCAATTTTAGCTGTTAGCTGTTTGTGAGTTTATGTCATTCCATTTTTTTATTATTCAAACGGTGTCCACAGGGCAATTATAAAATCAATTTAAATTGCCACCAGATCTAAATGTTGCAATTTAGACCCGCTAAGGGTACACGCATAAAGCATATGATAGAAAGACAGATACTTGTGATAGACGAAAATAAATAGCTTCTAAAGGCTATGTTGACCTAGCTAAGGAATTTACTCGTCTTATATTTTGTCAGAAGTGCCATGGCGTCGTTTACCACGATCCCGGAGTTTTACCAGGACAAGTGTGTCTTCATCACGGGGGCCACAGGTTTTATGGGCAAAGCCCTACTGGAAAAACTGCTGAGGTCATGTCCGGACATCCGGCGGGTCTACATCCTCATCAGACCCAAAAAGGGCAAGGAAGTCAGCCAGAGACTCGAAGAGCTACTCAACTCTGAAGTAAGTACATTAAGGCGTCAGGGGTAAACGAAAATTTGGTTCCGCATAGTCATGAACTAAACCCAGCTTCATTATGCATTATGAGCATATTCAGAGCCGAGACGAAAATGTCTTATTAAAACGTGTACACCTCAATTTGTACAGACCAATGCAGATTTATTCAAAAGTTTTTGAGGGTTAAATAGTACTTCAGTCAATTTGAGTTTAGTAAAGGTGATTTCTTAAAAACACGTATCACAACTTGTTCAATGATCTATTTCTATGCTGTGTACTTTTGGACGTACAAGATATGACAAAAATAGAAATTTTAGTACAAAATCATTTAGTCTTTCCATAAGGTGATCAGAATGGGATGTGACATACAAAACACCATAAATGAAATCTTTTGTTGTTAAAGATATTCCAAAAGTTAAACAAGGAAAACAACGACTTCCGGTCTAAGATAGTCCTGATAACTGGAGACATCGTCCACGACAACCTGGGAATGAGCGAACAAGATGAACAGACGCTGATTGACGAGGTTTCTGTCGTCTTTCATTCAGCAGCCACTGTTCGATTCGACGAGGAGTTAAAGTAAGTAACGATGTAAATATTGTCAAAGATTCGCTACAATACAAATACCTAACATGTACAAGTAACAATTAAACTGTCTGTTAATAAACGTTCTTAATTTAACATCGCAATATGAAGAGTACATTCGACTAAATTCGATCATTGTCTTGCGTGTTATTTTTATACGTGGACAATAGTTTTTGTGTTGGTCCGGAACCGGATGTTTCCGCAATATTTTTTTCTGTAGTACGTCCGTGGTGCTTTAAAACAGTCATAGAGATGAGAAAACTTGATAGGGCTTCGATCTTATGTCAAAGTCTTTTCACTTGTTCAGTCAGCTTTTCTCAATCAGACAACATTTTGCTCGAGTGGTCATCTGAATATATTGGGATGGCAAACATGTCTCTATTTATTTTGATGAGTTCAATCAAATGTGTGTGTCTTAATGCTCATCTTTTAAGATACAAGGTGGTAGACTCTTCTGTTGTATTACTTAGTCCTATATGTTTGCCGTTACCTTGATGGCAAGCTATTTCTCTTGATTTGTTGTAGGGTTCATCATATACACACTTTACTCAATATTAATATAAATCATCATTCCTTTAAGTTTTATAATTCATATCATAAGGGTTTATATGTACCTGCTTTTCTGTCCCAATGTTAGTTTAGACCAAATTGGATTACCAGAAGGACGAAGACTAGCGACATGGTGCAGTGAAATTCAATTCACTTACCAAATTCTATAGGGTCCATCTTAAGTTCATCTTTAGATATTTAGGGAACCGGATGGGTTGATACATCTCTTTTGGCTATGTAGCTATGGATGTGGTTTGATATCGTTGCTCCTGGATTTCACTTTGTGTTTTCGTCTTTGTTATTTCGGCGTCAAGAACAATTATCTTGTCTTCGTAAACAAGGAAAACACATTATCCGAAAATTAAGAATGTAATCTTAATGTCTCTTCCTGCTAAATCCGTACTGCAAAATGTGCTGCATTGAGTTATGCTGTTTTGTTCTTCAATCAATTATGTAGGTTTATTTTTATCAATTTAATTATACAGTGATGTATTTACAGATTTGCATCAATCGCGGCGTTAATATCGACACAACCATAACGTCTGATAGCGAACGCTGTATTTTTTTATTATTATTATTATTCATTCAACACAAACCTCATTAACGGTCGCTATGACCCTGTGTTGGAGGACGTGTGAACCTGCTGCACTGATGCCAACGTCGAACGCTTCCTCATACTGAATGGTTCGATTAGTTAACACCGGCAGTTTTCATCATTCGATTAGACCTGTCAGGTTACCTTGGGGCTAGATGCTGTAGCGTTTAAAAAAACGAAACGCATTTAAACATCAAAGTCTCGACTTACTACTTCTGTCCTAACTTGAATTGAAAGTACCTGTATTAAGCAGAGAGGCAGGAGGTGTAGCTTTATATGGAGAAAAAACTACGTCCCTTCTTCTTATACAAGAAGTATCTCATATGCCAAGCCATATGCTTCTATGTACTACTGTAAACAATTTGAGGCTAAATAAAGATGACTAATGCGAACGTTTTGTTTTTATTTTGTGTTTTAAAATAGCTCTGGGCATTTTTATTCTCTCTTTTTCAAATTTTTTTTTTTACAAACCTCTGCAAATGTTGCTTTTAAAATTTCTGATAAAGAAAACGTCGATGTTTGCATCCTAGACATCCAGTATATAGTATTGAAAATAAGTAATCGATACTTTACTACTACTACTACTACTACTACTACTACTACTACTACTACTACTACTACTACTACTACTACTACTACTACTACTACTACTATTA